>NW_026557987.1:2767482-2915641 GCF_026930045.1 Uloborus diversus | reverse complement strand
TACATATTTATTATGAACATATTCGTCTAATGAGCATTGTTAAATACTATTGAAATGGAGTAATAATTATCCCAATTGCGATTTTTTTTTTACTCTGTATTATAGAAAATAGAAAAGCGGAGTCAAAAAACAGTAATTTTGTTTGAAAGCTATTTTACATTTTAGAATAAAATATATCGTCTTATAACTCGACGGTGACGAGTAAAATTAGTGGTGTAGAGGCATGCATGCGCTGAAAGCTTGCTCAGAACATTTTGTTTAGTTGATATTGCCGTCATTGCTCAACTTCAACATCAGTCTAAAAAAACATTTCACTTAAAAAAATGAGTACAACTATTTTTGTGAAGGAAGAATACTTCCATTAAATGCAGTAAATGCAACATAATTTTCGGAACCGGATATTTGGCGGTAAAGTACCCACGTTATTTTTACGCACACCATTTGCAGCGAGATTTTTCCAAGTAAACACTGTTTACGATCGCGAACCCAACTTCGACACACGCGAGGATAATTCGACCGCTTTCGTCTTGTTTACAAATCCGATTATCCCCCGAGACCGAATTCGGAAAAGGCAGCTGATTACTTTGGCCCCGTTCATGAAAACGATCATCCTCTTCCACCTCAGACAATGCTCGGATTTGGCTGCGTTTGTTTGTGTCTTTATTTTTCTCTTCCGGTTGCAAGTTTTCGGAATAAATCCTTCGAAATGAGAATCTTCCACTACTGCTCCATTGCCCGAAGTTGGGATTTGGGTGAAGTTTGATTCGAGAGATTGTGGCAGGGTTTTGTTATTGTTGATAAGCTCTGCATTTCGACGTGGATTAGCAAGCATACCTGAGAGTTTGTTTCATGGGTTTTGAATGATTACAAAAACCCTTGTGTTAGGTTGATTCGATTGCTGATTCTTTTGTGATAGCGGAGATTAACCACAGGGGGAGGGAAGTAGAAAATAAATAAGTGATTAAATATCTTTTTGTTTTCTCTTTGTGCAATTTGTCAGTTTAATGTTGCATGGTTATCATTTTAATAGACTGAGTTTATGTTTTCCGGAATGACGTCACAGCACTGTCGAAAAATTAAGATTCTTGGGTGAAAGTAATTTTTAAACCTCTGACTTTTGACTTCAATATTGGTGAACAAATTTGAAAACTAGTTAAAGGTTTATTCAGTAAATTACCGCCCATTAGCAAGGGCTAAAGCAGAAATACATGAAATTCACCGCCATCTCAGTCATTTCCAGCCGAGGACTGCAGTTTCGTACTTATTAGCACTCATCAGACCTGCATGGGAAAGTGACTGAGCTGGAGATGGAAAACCTCTTAAGGAAGCTAAGAGTGCCTAATATAGAATTAGCACAAACCATATTAGCTACCAGTTTGTTTGGCAGTCTTGGCGTATTTCATGAAGTTAAAGACTTGAATGAATGAATGTGAAATTTGATTTCATGTAGTTTGAGGTGAATTTCATGTAGTTAATTGAATGAATTTCATGAAGGAATTTCATGTAGTTAAAGGCTTGTTAGGGTTTAGTCTATTGGAAGCATTTTGCTCTTAGCAGGAAGGTTATCTTTATGCTCTCGAATATTTTTGAATTTTCCAAATGCTAAAAATAATAAATAAGTGACAGACCTTTTTTTTTTCAAGGAAAAATGTTTGTTCGAGATGCAGTCCGCCAAAGATAGCAACTTAGGCGCGATGTCTAACTTAGGATTTTTGACAAAAACTTTAAATTGCTTCATTCCCAGAACCGTGCAAGAGTTTTTTTTTTTTTACTATTTGAAATATAATAATTTTTCAAACACAATGTACACCGATTGGATATATGTGCTCAATTTTTTCTTGCTACAGCCTTTTGAAAAAAATATTTAAATCAATGTTTAATTTTGAAATAGTCATTTTTTTAACAATCACGATTGCTTATTGTTCTCACTTGACTGTTTTTGGCGTGCTATCATTTTATTTTCCCACCAGCACCCTCTGCCAGCATCACCGTCGACAGGCTCCTCACGATGCTGTTCCTATAGCGAAAAACGTCCCCAGGTTGTGTCCATATCCTACACACACACGCGCGCATGCAAACTCACACACCTACACACACATTCACACACTCGTACACACACATACGCACACATACACACACACGAACGCCTACACACACGCGCGTACACACACAGCACTGCATACACAACATGCACACACATGCATACACACACACACTCCCGTACACACACAGCACTGCGTACACAACATGCACACACATGCTTACATACACACACACGCACGCACCCACACACATGCGCCTACACAAACACACACGCGCATACACACACACACACTCGTGATTGCGAAAAACATAATTTGAATTCAAGATGCCAAAAATTCAAATTATTTTTTTATTTATTATTATTTTTTTTTTTATACTGTGAATCATTACCATAGAGTACTATACATTCCCTAAAAAGGAGAGCTTTCACTTTCGAGCTTAACAGGTTTTTGAGGCATTTGAAAAAAAAAAAAAAAAATTGCGGATTTTTCAGGAATTGCATATTGTCGCCTCAAAGACCCACTACGACATCTAATCCCAGGAATAACACTAAGATATCCTACTGTTGCTGTGAGGTGACGATATGTACATGAAGACTTGAAAATTCAAAACTTTATCAAAAAGAAAGTGGCCACTTTTATTTTTTTTTTTTAAATTGCCGCATTTTCATTTCTAGTAGCAGGGATTTTTATTTTTGTGAAACATCAAGGCAATCTTTTGGCACTATGCTAACAGGTTGCGTGCCGCAGAAAAGTATCGGCATTGTTTCGGACAGCAAACCGGATAAAGCTACAGACTTCCAATCGGAGGTAAACTTATCAGAGCCGGACTATAATAGACCATCAAAGCCTCACCCATGTACTAGTGGTATCGCTTTTTCTTCAGAACCAATAGTTGCCAGTTACCATTCGCTACTATGAGGAACGAAGTGATGTGGTAATTGTTGTGATATGCAGTCCAATATCACAACAACTGCCAACTAACCAACTCGAATAAAGCTACAGACTTCCAATCGGAGGTAAACTTATTAGAGCTAGACTATAATAGGCCATCAAAGCCTCACTCGTGTACTAGTGATATCGCTTTTTCTTCAGAATCAATAGTGACCGGTTACCATTCGCTGGTATTTCCAACCGAGGACTGCAGTTTCGTCCTTTTTAGCACTCATCAGCCCGGCAGAGGAGAGTGACTCAGCTGGAGATTTAAAACCTCTTAAGGAAGCCAAGAGTGCCAATCAACTCGAGGATTGGTCCAAATTATCGAGGAGTAAATTACCGCCCAATAGTCAGGGCAACCCTGGCTATTGGGCCTTCGGTAATTTACTGAATATACCATGCCTTGCCTTCAACATTCGAGTTGAGCCGAACCATTGCTTCGGTCACTCGTCTGGTCTGCCCAAATTCTATATTAGCTACCAGTTTGTTTGGCACTCTTGGCTTCCTTAAGAAGCCCTGGCTATTGGGAGGTAATTTACTGAATATAGACGAAATGACTATCGTAGTTTGTAGGTGGGTGGTGTCAAAATAACGTAAAATTATTGACAGTAAAAAAAATAAGCTGGTCTTCAACTAATCACAAGTTACAAAACTTCTTTTTTTTATTTAAGAAATGTATCATTTTTTTATTATTATTTTTTTAATTTTAAACCTGGTTGCGCCATGCCGCTTCACTATTGCGTCGCTGGGACTGATTAAAACTCGGTGGTGTTCATGTAAACGTATGCATGGCCACTTACACATCATGGGGTGGCATACGAAGGCCTACCCGCTTTGGGCCACCCTGTTTCATGAAATGAGATAAATCCAAAAGTTTTTCTTAATAAATGTAATTACAACTATAAAAACGATGTAGATTAATTTTCACTAGTTTCCCGCGGAACACTAGTGGTCCGTTGACCACTGGTGTTCCGCTGTGTTCCAGTATAATTTGTTGAGGATATTATCCATTCAACACAAAGCAAAAACAAACTAACGAGAAAGAAATCTAAACGAAGACATATTTATTATTTGTATAACAGTGCGTGCATTTTCCAGCATTTGTTCTCAATAAAATCTGGCTGAGCTTATTTTTACCTCTAATATCGTTTAAATAGGAGAGAAAATCCAAATTTTATCCTCTTCAGTACTTTTGCTACATAAATTGCATCACTTGCGTGTTGTTAACAAATAAAACTGCTTCTTTAGATCATCTTACTTTGGCTTCGCAGAAGGATGTTCGAATTTTAGCATGGAATAAAAAAATAGAATATGGCCTGACACCATAAGACAAACAGACTTCAACACTATCGAAGCGGAACAATCGAAACATTGTAATTTTCTAAATGTTCGAAGTAAAACGTTCGGTTCCTTCCCGAAACAGTTCTTTTATTGTTCTTTTCCCGTGACAGGGGATGTAGAAAGGATGCATAGTGGCGTTCGAATGGGGAACAAGTCGGCAATTCACTAAATGGATGATAATGAAGATGAAGCACTGTGTTCTTTTGTCGTGTTTTGAGAAACGAAATTTGACGAGTTGCAGTTATTTTCTCGATGTTTGTGCCACTTCGATACATTTAACCTTGATTCTAAAATGAGATTACAATCGGGGTGGCGGTAATTTCACGAGTAAAGTTTTGATTTTCTCTGTTTAGGATCGTGAAAAATATCATACATAACATTGCTTAACCGATCCCCAATTTACCGGATCGCTCTGTTATCCGGCGTGTTGAAAGCTGGTTCAAAATTTGTAAATCTCCTGTTTTTTTTTTACAACCACGATTCACAATTGCTCTCCCCCCCCTCGATGTAGTATTAGTTCCATTTTCAAGCCGTACTCTGTGGGTATTTGAGGCCCACAAGAGCAAGTGGGGGCCAGGGTCGCAGAGATTCATGGTGGGCCCCTTGTCATTTATGTTGCCGAGTCCCTCCTGCTCCCCCCCCCCCAAAAAAAAAATGAAAAAAGAAAAGAAAAGGGGAAAAAAGAAGAAAAAATGGGGAGAAGAAAAAGAGGGGGGAGAAAAGGGATAAAACAAGAAAAAGGGGGACAGAGAAAAGGGATAAAACAAGAAAAGGGGGGCGGAGAAAAGGGATAAAACAAGAAAATGGGGGCGGAGAAAAGGGGTAAAACAAGAAAAAGCTGGCGGAAAAAAAGGATAAAACAAGAAAAGGGGGCGGGGAAAAGGGATAAAACAAGAAAAGGGGGCGGAGAAAAGGGATAAAAGAAGAAAAAAGGGATGGAATCAAATCTGCTAACTAGAAAACAATTAACTCTATTTTTAGTGCCGCTACAGTAAATACCAAAGAGAAAGTTTTACTTAAATCTTTACGTTTAGTCTTATTCGGAGTCCCCCCCCCCCCCTTTTTTTTTCTTTCCTTTTCTTTCTTTGCGTCAGTATAGCCGCCCCCCCCCTCCCGAAGCCTGGGTCCCTAGTTTCCGATTAGGCTGACATGACCTCTTGTCGGGCCTGAGTGGGGCACCTACCAAGTGCTAATCACTTTTTGAATTCTCCCAATCTGTTACAAACTTCACATTGGTTGCACCGTGATTGATTATCATTCTACAACTTGGTCTGCATTTGTTTATAGGCAAATCAACCCTATCTGATGTTTTTATTTGCCCAGGTAGTTCATATTTTTGTTCCCTTTGCTGATATTAACACTGTCGTATTCTTAAAGTATTGCAACTGTTTTTTACTTCCTTTTACAAAAAAGGAAGTATTGTATTTGCGAAAAAATTTTCCCTCAAGAATCGGCCTTAACTTCCATTTTTCTCACCCCAGAATGAATGTTGAGTTTTTTTTTCGACCCGACCACACGTGGATATATGCCTAAAAACGTACAGACACCTGAAATATCCATTTTGACGACCCCCGAGTTAATTACAACGAATTTTCTCGTGACGTCCGTATGTACGTATGGATGTGCGTATGTATCTCGCATAACTCAAAAATGGTATGTCCTAGAAAGTTGAAATTTGGAACGTAGATTTCTAGTGGGGTTTAGTTGTGCACCTTCTATTTTGGTTACATTAGGATGTTCCTAAGGGGGTTTTTTGCTACTTTTTTTTTGGGGGGGGGATCATTGTTAATTTCGATGTAAACTCAAGTGGTGTTATAATTTGTCGGACACTTCGCGATATATCGCCAGTCTTTTGGTCGCCAAGTTTTGTCGCCAATTTGGTGACAAATTCGGAGGATTTTTTTTTTATAATTTGGTTTCAGTTTGTCCACTGTTGGTGACATTTAGAGAGTAAACAATTGAATCACATTAAAACTGCCAATAATGTGGAAATGACATTAAATTGGAGTAAAAGGAAGTCATGTGATGCACACATCAGCTCGTTTCACTGAACACGTTTGTGAATATTACGTCTTGTTTTATTAAACCTGTCTTGAAATATCAAGGTTTTAATCGAGCACTTACTAAAAATTTTGACTTGAAAACTAGGTTTGTGCAAAACTATAAAAGGATAAAAAGTATCATACAGGATTTCTTTAAAATATGAATGGAAAAAGATACATGGTAGTGCGGAAATATGTTTCAGAGGGACAGGACCTAAGTCAAGGAATGGGGTTGTTTCCTTCAGTCAAAAGTAGTACTTTTAGTCACTGAAATTGATAATAAATAATTGATAATATAAGCAAAAAAAAAACATGGACCCAGAAAATACTTTCATTTTCCCAACAGTTATTTTCTAATTAATTTTTTTAATGTCCGATTTTTCAAACAAGGCCTGGTCTTGATGACGTCACAAATGATGCTCTTAGGCGCATCTTTCTTCCGCGTTTCCACGTTATGATGATCAAGAAGCGAATTAAAATTGCGCTCTACGCTTGCTATCCACCCTATCGTTGCCAATACACGTGAGTAAAGATGCAAATTAGATATTTTTGACCGTGAATGGCAACACTGAACGGCATTCCATCATTTATGATGTCATCGGACAGAAGCGCAAATAATGAAAGCTCACCGATTTAAGTAATTTTTTTAAAATATTAAACTCAAACAAACTATTTAAAAAATGGTCTGTTCCTATGTTTTTAAGCATGCTCTTTCAGAAAAAAAAATACTTTTAAAATTTTGGAAACGACCCTATTGTTAATATTAAAGAGATTTTCCGCCTCCAGCTCAGTTACTTCCCATTCCGGGCTGATGAGTGCTAAAAAGCATGAAATTGCAGTCCTCGGATGGAATGACTGAGCTGGCGGTGTTTTGTATGTCTTTCTGCCTTAGCCCTGGCGTAGGTGCCCTCAATCTTTGACTTGAACCGCGGTCACTCGTCTGGTGTGCTAATTCTACATTTAGCTACCAGTTTGTTTGGCTCTCTTGGCTCCTTTAAGAGGTTTCTCGCCTCCGGACCTCAGTTACTTCCTATTCCGGGCTGATGAGTGCTAAGAAGCACGAAACTGGATGGAACTCTGATGTAATGACTGTGCTGATGGTGTATTTTAATGATTCATTTCCTATTCCTATTCCTATTCCGAGTCACAACTGACTACAACTGTATTTATGTCGAGGACTGCATACTAAGTGCCTTGCCTCCATTATTTTATATACCGATAGATGGCAGCACCATCACCGGATCGAACAGTTTATGAGAATTTAGAACTAGTTCAGGAGCTAATAGCTACCTGGTGCTAGCACCCCCAGAGGAATCGTTTCACTTGGAGGACATTGAGACCACGAGCCTATTTAACGTCGCCCAGTCCCCTTTAATGACGACGGTAGGTCTTCGACCATCGAGGTTCGAACCCAGGACCCTCCGGCCCCGAATCCGACACTCTACCGATCGGGCTACCACGGCCCCAGGATTCATTTCGTTTACAAATTGAGCTTCGTGCTTTTCACTGGAGTTTTGCCAGAAAAGTGGCAGCTTTAAGTTCAACTTTCACGGCCACGACTGGAAACAAAAAGGACTGCTGCTCATCCTTAACTTATGTGCAGCTTGCAGAGTCATCATCCTGTTTTCCGACTTCTGTGCAGCTGCAAACATCTAACGGCGCACATATTCAAGAGTTCAGCATTCGAAAAACTACAGAAAGAAAAACCAACTACAGGTGTACTGTGGAAAAAGTGAAAGTTGCAAAAAAGTACAGTAGGCGCCGCTTAATGTGATCACTTTGGGACAAATACAATTTGATAACAATAATCGACTGATAACAATAACCGAAAAGAATCCAGGAGACACAAAATAATGATTTTTTAAAACTAAGGTACATTTATTTTGGCAATCTCAAATTAAAATCACAATGACTCAACTGAACGCAGTTTTAAATTATAAATGATTAAATTAATAGAATGGAAATATCTGAATTATAAAAAGTTAAAGCTAAATTATGCAATTTTTAATTACGTAGTAATAGGTGAAGTAAAATATGACCGTTTTCTCTGACATTAGTAAACCAGTTTCAAAGCACATTCAGCTTTTCTATCTTTTCCAACATGGTTTTGATTGTTGTTTAAATTTTAATATAACTTCGCATTATTTTCACTCTCGACACAATTCTTTAACGTTTACAAAGTAATGGCAACGATGGAGTTCCTACATCAATGCCTGCCACATGTCCAGCGACTGAATTTTTTTAGGTTTAAAAGAAAGTTTTCATAGGGTCACTGTGGTCACTGGGGGGCGAACTTTCAGTCGCTTCATTGCTAGAAAAATTTTGAATTGCTATTGAAAACCACAAAATGCTACACAGAAAGTTAGTCTCGTCAGGGTTTGCCCTTGTATTTCTGTTAATTGAGGAACGAAAACGGAGGAGAAATTGAAATTTTATGAAAAAGTGATAACAATAAACGATGACGCTGATTACAATATCCGACTATTTTAACGTGTGTTAACATACAAGTGTCCCGGGACTTCGTGATTCTGATAACATTAAGCGAATGATAACATTAACCGTGATCACTTTAAGCGGTGCCTACTGTAAAAAACTTAACTCTAAAACTAATTATAAAATGTAATGACTAATCTTAGACAATAGACCATGTATAAATAAAAACCATTCAAACATCAATGTCCTAATTTACTGGTATAGAGTTTGCTCTTAGACAAAAGGTTTAACCCCTCGGTCAAAGTGCCATTTATCATGGCTGTAAAGTTGATGAATGGCTCTCCCCCCCCCCCACTTAAAAATAAAGTGTTCATAGAATCAAGTGTACTATCTCCGATCTCACTATACCATTCATAAGTAGTCGGGTACGCGGAACATCTGAGCACAGCTGATGGCAGTCGATGCACGACACCCTGTCGATTGGTATTCTATGAGCGCGTTTTTTCCGTTAAGAAACCTGTTGAATGAATGGATGAAGAAATATTGTAGGAACAGTTGGGGGTCGGTGAAGCGTAGATTCGATCATTTCTATGCCCAGCGGACTATCGGAACGTGATTCGTGATGAAGAGAGAGTGGAATTTCGATGAGTTACAGATTCTTGGAGAGGATGATTTAAGATAAGGAATTTTTATTGGGTAATTTGTCATTTACAATTTCGCCAAATTTGTCGATTTGCAAATGACATTAAACAACCTGGTAAAAATTGACGTAGACCGAAAGTAGAGTATTTACCACGAACTTGGTAGTCAAGTGCAACGAGTCAATGATTCTTGGCCGAAATATTTGGTCTGTACTGCTGTGGGCAAGTCAAGGGCAGTAACTGCATACTTTTCTTTCTTTTTTTTTTGGTCATTTTTGTCATCTATTGTACGTTAGCTTTATTGTACAAGCTTGCTTGTTTGGTTTTCGGTGAAAAAAGCTCCACAGCTAACCACAGCTGAACTCTCTACAAAATAACACGTAATTTTTACTATTCACTCATGCATTGTAATGCTATAGCAGTCAGTTTCAGAACTGCTGATGAGGCAGGTATTAAGATCTACATAGCGAGTACGCAAAGAAAATTTATTCTTTGCCATCGAAAAACATTTTTTTTTCTATATAATTAGATGTGAATTGATTCAATTAATGTGGAACTTGAGGCTATCCTAACAGAAAGAGGGTACAGTGATTTGTGGATACTTTCAGTCAGTCTTAGTAGGCTACAAAATCTAAATAAATTTCTATTCACTGAAAATGAAACCAATATTTCAACCCTCCACAAGATGAAGCTTATTTCCCAGTACCAGGAAAGCCATCTCCAGTTGAATTTCATTCCCAATTAGAAATCCATGGGAATGAGTTCGCGGACAACCAGGACCTGCTAAAGAGATGCCCAGGTCCAGGTCCCATTCGCAAGAAAATCCGCATATTTTCAAAGTAGTTATTTCAAAAAAAGAGAGGAAAGAAAGCAATTTACGTTGTTTTGCTGCTCCTAAAGTTTTTGTGCCCAGGTCCACGAACCTGCAGAACCGTGTCCTGTAGATAACCTGGATAAAAATGGATGAAATGACATTCAACCCTCTGCCACTAATCTTACTTATATTGTATTATTTTCCATCAAAAAGTCCTGGAGTAAAATAATGTAGTTGACACCAGCTACTCCCCACTGGTATTGTCCGTTTTTCAGGAGAAGGAACTTCGCGGCACCCCCTGGAACTCAGAGTTCCATTTTACGAGGGGGTGATCGGTACGCAATCCACGCGCTTCTAAACGAGACAACCAGACAGCCTTTACTTGGGCACGAATTTTAATGTGGAAAAAAGTCTTAGTGTCCTTTACATTAATTATTTCACAAATGCCGGGTACATTGACCATTAGGCCATAAAACCGCGGGCTCTCCAATATTTCTCGACAACACAATTAAAATTAGTTAGTGCAGAGCAGTCGTCCAGATGAGTAGCGTCCATGACTTGTCCAGAGTTGCATAAAGTGCAGATCGGGGAATCCTTCAGTTGAATACGCTCTAGTGTCCTTTACATCACTTGCTTCACTTGTTTGTGGTCCTTTTAGTTATTCTTACATTTTAAAAACTGCCGCTTTGCAGCAAAATGCTATGCACCGAATATATCTTCTGCAGAAAACAGCGAAATAGAATCATCGGATACCACGTGACGAGGGAAGAGACAAGTGCCTTCTTATGAAAAACGGACAATATATGGGAAGTAAACCAGGAGCTACGTTATTTCTTGAACGTGACATAGGCTCCCAAACTCTTGCCTTTCCGACAAATCAAGTGTCTTACGTTTAGTAAAGGAAAGAATTGTTCAATGGAAGAACTTTGTTTGGTTATAAATGTTCATGCAACTCTGCTTTGGTACACATGCAAAATGAAACCTAAATTTCAAATTCTTGTCTACAGTTTTGTAGATTTATCCAGTGTTCACATGTAACCAAAATGTCACCAAAAATTCAATATCTTGTTTACACTTTGTTGATTTTGCTAAGTGTTTGTGAAACCAAAGTAAAGTCTAAATACAGTGCAGCTCTGATTAGTTGAGCTCTGACCTTGACTATGTTTACCTGTTTTAGGGGAGTTTAGTGAAAAATAGACGCGTTATTGGCTCGGATTTTTGGTGGAAGATTTTTGAAAAATTACTAAGAAAGTTTCTCAATTCAACTTAGCTCCCATTACCCCTCCCTATTGACCGAAACAGAGGTAAACATTGTCAGAGTCAGAGCTCAACTTCTCAGAGCCTCACAATACCTTGTCTAGTCCAATGTTAGGTAGCTTGGTTAATTGTTTTTGTTTCGTAACCAAAGTTCTTTCAATATTATTTACTCCCCTTTTTGGAACTTTTTGACGAGCCGTCGTAGACCTGAACTGCATAAGAAAACTATTCAAGCATTAAAGCTTAGACCTACTCTCTGCAATCAGCAAAACCTGGATTAGTGCCTCATTTTATCTGCATATTTATGCATATCCATGAACGTCGCATCAGGTATCTGATGCATCCAAGGAGCATAAGATTTACTTTTGAAGGCTTAGCGGAGTAGAAGATCGAAGCGTTTCTATCAAACAGTGCTTTTGGTGGTATTCCTTTGCTTCCTCCAATGCGGAGCTGATGTGGAGTCGATTATCATAATTTTAGACATGCAAATCAGTTGGAACACTTTTCCTCGAGGGCTGAATCGTTCTCTCCGGGTGACCCGAATCAGGACACCTATTTGTCATTCGAATCGAACACCGATTGACCGATAACACGGTCGTCGTCTGAAGATTCGAATCAGGTAGGAGCTAAACGGAGCTTTCGTGAATTGACTGTTGTTAATGAAACTCTGAAATATGAACGTCACCAAAAGTAAAGGGCGTATGATAGCTAGATCTTTTTCAAATAAAAAAAGTTAAATAGAAGTGAAGAAAAAACATCTGGAATACAGATGATGAAGATTGTGCATGTGGTATCGCTTGGATAAATGATTTCAACCAAGATTTCCCCTCCTTCATCCAACCTAACGATGGCTTTTGTGGTGATTCGATTTGTACTAATATTACATAGCAGGTGTCTCGATGGAATTTATTTTTCTCTTAGTTTAGATTCAGCTATTGCATTGGCACCTTCGAGAGCAACGTGTCAAAGTTAAGATTTCTGGCTTCTTTGGGCAATTTATCTGAATTTTTCTTGCCTACAATTTTAACATGTGCGGGTATTTACTAAAGATAAAGTTTTGTGGGACGTCGATTTGCTGAAATGATAGCTGTTATTTCATGTGACATACTCTGGTTGCGTTCGACGAAACTCACCGGTCGACCGGTAACTGGTTACTAACCGAATCGTTCTATGATCAACCGGTTACCACGGTGGTTACCAGTCTAAGCAGTTGATTGGTTGATTGGAGCACGTGATCATTAACTGTCACGTGATTAACTAACCGGTCGCTCTCGGTCGAGCTCGTCGAACGCAACCTCTCCGTCTCATTTTTAACAACTGGCTGCAAACAGAAGTACTCACTTCGAAAAAAAAGTAGTATGCAGTGGTTTACTATATTATTTATCCCAGCTCGGGAGTTTGCGTTTATATTGCTAAAAATGTTAGTATGGCTGTATAAGTGATATATAAGTGGTACTGTCGGGGGTAGGTAAACGACAGAATCTGCACTAAAGGTTTTTAGTGTTTTGTGACGTAATTTTTGAAACAGCTACTTCAATTCTGTTTGGTAGGTCGAGTGCAGAATAATATTTAAAAAAAACTGCCCGTTGACTAGAAAATTTCTAGGAAACTGAACATAGGTTTTTAGTGACCATAGTGTAAGGGGGGTACAGTGTTATAAAAAAAATCAAATCAGAATGTAGCTTCGAATTATTGTTTTAATTAGCTTGTTTTCGACATGGATATAAACTATTACAATTTCTCTTTAATTAAAATTAGTTTTGCATAAACGTTATTAACAACTACTTAATTCTAATTGCACTTTAATCAAATCAGTCGATCGTAGCACTTAGCCCTATATCTGGGGTACTCTGTTACAGTGTAAGGAGCATAATGTTGCAACATAAAAATAATAGAAAAAAAGTAACAATAACAGAAAAGTAAACATTTCTAACAAATATTACATTTCTTTATAATATTCTTCGGGAACGTATAGACATCTGCCTGACTTTTGTTCTTTTCTTGCTGTAACATATTTATTATGTCGATATTCATATAGTATGCATTGTTAAGTACTATTGAAATCTCTACATAGTATAAAATGAAGTGTCCAAAAGGCGTCTGTTTGTTTGAACTCGCAAAACTCGAGAACGACCCGGCCGATTTCGATGAAATTTTCACAATTTGTTCCTTTAAGTCCTGAGAAGGTTTGCAGACCAGTTCGAAAACAATTCGATGAATAGTTCTTTTTTTATTCCAATTTAGGTCCAATTTTCACATAAATTCCCGAATATGGGGGTGAAAAATGACTCGCAATTAGTAATATTATATATCGGTGGGAAGGGAAGAATTTTCCGCGTTCTACGCAATTTGTTCCAACGCTCTAACTTAATTGCGGCGGGAGTTAGTTACGTTTTTAGCTCGAATTTGTTTAGGCTTAGCTGAAATTTAGGCACTACTTTCTTCATTAAATCCATCAATAAAAAGTGAAGGAATTGTCCTACAGTTTTCGTTTTGACACCATTGAAAACAGCTACCTTTTTTACTTCAGCTCTAACTCGACCTATGGTCGGAAGTTTAATTCTCTATCTCCATTAGAAAAAAAGTTACAAGCGAATTAAATGAAGTTCAAAAATCTGTTCTCTATTCAAGTTTTTAACCATTTTATTTTGAGCTTCCATGGTAACGCTTTTTGAATCCATTGTTTCTATCTTTCTCATTTTCAACTCTGAAACTTATTTTATTTTGTGTTTCCATAGTTACGCTTTTTAAATCCATCTTTCTCATTTTATTTTAATTTCTTAAAAGTATTTTAATATCTGTCGTCATTGTTTGGCGGGGAAATTTTGCATGATGATTTTTTTTTTCTTTTATTTATGCCTGATTGTTGAATGTACGTCACTTGACACAATTTTTGTTTTCAAAATATACCGAGCAAAGCCGGGCAACGCAGCTAGTAGACTAATAACTGTAAGATTGAAGGCTTTCACTGCCGATGTGAATGATGTTGTGAGATCCGGACGTTGTGCCGTGTTCTAAGTGTTGTTGACGCTCAAGTGCCGTGTTGACACTCAGACCACGACACAACAGCCCGTAATCTCACAAGACTAATAATTATCTCAATAGCAATTCTTTCTAATTTTTTATAATAAGTAAAAGCGGAGTCAACAAACGATAATCCTACATGGAATACACCGCCAGCTCAGTCATTTCCATCCGAGGACTGCAGTTTTGTGCTTATTAGCACTCATCAGCCCGGCATAGGAAAGTGACTGAGCTGGAGATGGAAAACCTCTTAAGGAAGCCAAGTGCTAATCAAACTGGTAGCAAATATGGAACTAGCAGACCAGTCGAGTGACCGAAGCAATGGTTCGGTTCAACTAGAAGATTGAACGCGAGGCAAGATAGATTCAGTAAATTACCGCCAATTAGCCAGGGCTAAAGCAGAAATACATGGAATACACCGCCAGCTCAGTCATTTCCATCCGAGGACTGCAGTTTCGTGCTTATTATCCATGTATTTCTGCTTTAGCCCTGGCTGATTGGCGGTAATTTACTGAATCTACCTTGCCTCGCGTTCAATCTTCGAGTTGAACCGAACCATTGCTTCGATCCCTCGTCTGCTCTGCTAATCCTGTATTAGCTACCAGTTTGTTTCGCACTCTTGGCTTCCTTAAGAGGTTTTCCATCTCCAGCTCAGTCACTTTCCTATGCCGGGCTGATGAGTGCTAATAAGCACGAAACTGCAGTCCTCGGCTGGAAATGACTGAGCTGGCGGTGTATTCCATGTATTTCTGCTTTAGCCCTGGCTAATTGGCGGTAATTTACTGAAACGATAATTCTGTTTGAAAGTTATTTTACATTGTGGAACAAAAAATATCATTTTGTTACTCGATGGTGACGAGTAAAATAAGTGGTGTAGAGACACATATGTGCGCTGAAAGCCTGCTCAAAACATTTAAGTTGATATTGCCGTCATTGCTCAACTTCAACATCAGTCTAAAAAAACATTTCACTTAAAAAAATGAGTACAACTATTTTTGTGAAGGAAGAATACTTCCATTAAACGCAGTAAATACAACATAATTTTCGGAACCGGATATTTGGCGGTAAAGCACCCACGTTATTTTTACGCACACCATTTGCAGCGAGATTTTTCGAAGTAAACACTGTTTACGATCTCGAGCCCACCTTCGACACACGCGAGGATAATTCGACCGCTTTCGTCTTGTTTACAAATCCGATTATCCCCCGAGACCGAATTCGGAAAAGGCAGCTGATTACTTTGGCCCCGTTCATGAAAACGATCATCCTCTTCCACCTCAGACAATGCTCGGATTTGGCTGCGTTTGTTTGTGTCTTGATTTTTCTCTTCCCCCCCCCCCCCCCCCCGGTTGCAAGTTTATCGAATAAATCCTTCCAAATGAGAATCTTCCACTACTGCTCCATTGCCCGAAGTTGGGATTTGGGTGAAGTTTGATTCGAGAGATTGTGGTGGGGTTTTGTTATTGTTGATAAGCTCTGCATTTCGACGTGGATTAGCAAGCATACCTGAGAGTTTGTTTCATGGGTTTTGAATGATTACAAAAACCCTCGTGTTAGGTTGATTCGATTGCTGATTCTTTTGTGATAGTGGAGATTAACCACAGGGGGAGGGAAGTAGAAAATAAATAAGTGATTAAGATATCTTTTTGTTTTCTCTTTGTGCAATTTGTCAGTTTAATGTTGCATGGTTATCATTTTAATAGACTGAGTTTATGTTTTCCGGAGTGACGTCACAGCACTGTCGAAAAATTAAGATTCTTGGGTGAAAGTAATTTTTAAACCTCTGCCTTTTGACTTCAATATTGGTGAACAAATTTGAAAACTAGTTAAAGGTTTATTCAGTAAATTACCGCCCATTAGCAAGGGTTAAAGCAGAAATACATGAAATTCACCGCCAGCTCAGTCATTTCCTGCCGAGGGCTGCAGTTTCGTGCTTATTAGCACTCATCAGCCCGGCATGGGAAAGTGACTGAGCTGGAGATGGAAAAGCTCTTAAGGAAGACAAGAGTACCAAACAAACTGGTAGCTAATATCGTCTGTGCTAATTCTTATATTAGCTACCAGTTTGTTTGGCACTCTTGGCTTCCTTAAGAAGTTTTCCATCTCCAGCTCAGTCACTTTCCTATGCCGGGCTGATGAGTGCTAATAAGCACGAAACTGCAGTCCTCGGCTGGAAATGACTGAGCTGGCGGTGAATTTTATGTAGTTAAAGGCTTGTTAGCGTTTAGTCTATTGGAGGCATTTAGCTGTAAGCAGGAAGGTTATCTTTATGCTCTCGAGAATATTTTTGAATTTTCAAATTTTAAAAATAATAAATAAGTGACAGGCTATTTTTTTTCAAGGAAAAATTTTTGCCCGAGATGCAGCCCGCCAAAGATGGCAACTTAGGCGCGATGTCTAACTTAGGATTTTTGGCAAAAACTTTAAATTGCTTCATTCCCAGAACCGTAAAAGAGTATTTTTTTTTACTATTTGAAATATACAATATTTTTTTAAAAGCAATCTGCGCCAATAGGATATGTGTGCTCAATTTTTCTTGCTACAGCCTTTTGAAAAAAATATTTAAATCAATGTTTAGTTTTGAAATAGTCATTTTTTGAGCAATCACGATTGCTTATTGTTCTCACTTGACTGTTTTTGGCGTGCTATCATTTTATTTTCCCACCAGCACCCTCTGCCAGCACCACCGTCGATCGGCTCCTCACGATGCTGCTCCTATAGCGAAAAACGTCTCCAGGTTGTGTCCATATCCTACACACACACGCATACACACACGCGCATACAAACTCACACACCTACACACACACACATACGCACACATACACACGAACTGCTACACACACAGCACTGCATACACAACATGCACACACATGCATACATACACACACACACGAACGCCTACACACACACACCCGTACACACAGCACCGCGTACACAACATGCACACACATACCTACATACACACACACACGCACCCTCACACATGCGCCTACACAAACACATACGCGCATACATACACACACACACACCCGTGATTGCGAAAAACATAATTTGAATTCAAGATGCCAAAAATTCAAATTATTTTTTGAACAGTCACGATTGCTTATTGTTCTCACTTGACTGTTTTTGGCGTCCTATCATTTTATTTTCCCACCGCCACCCTCTGCAGCCTCACCGTCGACCGGGTCCTCACGATGCTGCTCCTATAGTGAAAGCCGTCTCCAGGTTGCATCCATGTCCTACACACACGCGCATACATACACAACTACACACACAAATACTCAACTACAAACACATACACATACACACACACACAAACACATACACACACATACACCTGCCTATACACATACACAAAAACATACACACAACTATCCACACATTCATGCCTGCACACAGACACAAACACATATGCCTACACACATACACATACCCCCCCCCACACACACATTCATACATACAACTACCCACACACTTATGCCATCACACAGACACAAAAACATGCCTACACACACATACACATACTCCCTACACACAAACACACATACCCCGCACACACAAACACACACGCCAACATATACACACACACACTCGTGATTGCGAAAAACATAATTTGAATTCAAGATGACAAAATTCAAATTAATTTTTCTTTTTTATTTATTTATTATTTTATTCTTTTTTATTTTTTACTGTGGATTATTACCATCGAGTAACATACATTCCCTAAAAAGGAGAGCTTTTACTTTCGAGTTTGACAGGTTTTTGAGGCATTTGAAAAAAAATGCGGATTTTTCAGGAATTGTGTATATGATCACCTCAAAGACCCACTACGACATCTAATTCCAGGAATAACACTAAGATGCCTAAGATCCTACTGTTGCTGTGAGGCGACGATATGTACATGAAAATTCAAAACTTTATCAAAAAGAAAGTGGCTACTTTAACGTTTTTTTAAATTGCCGCATTTTCATTTTTAGTAGCCAGGATTTTTATTTTTGTGAAACATCAAGGCAATCTTTTTACTTTCGAGTTTAACAGTTTAACTGAACTGGATTTCATCTCCAGCTCAGTCACTTTCCTATGCCGGGCTGATGAGTGCTAATAAGAACGAAACTGCAGTCCTCGGCTGGAAATGACTGAGCTGGCGGTGTATTTCAAGTATTTCTGCTTTAGTCCTGGCTAAAGGGCGGTAATTTACTGAATATACCATGCCATGCCATCGATTTTTGAGTTGAACCCAACCATTGCTTCGGTCACTCGGATGGTCTGCGCTAATTCTACATTAGCTACCAGTTTGTTTGGCCCTCTTGACTTCCATAAGAGGTTTTCCATCTCCAGCTCAGTCACTTTCCTATGCCGGGCTGATGAGTGCTAATAAGCACGAAACTGCAGTCCAAGGCTGGAAATGACTGAGCTGGCGGTGTATTTCATGTATCAAGGCAATCTTTTTACTTTCGAGTTTAACAGGTTTTCGAGGCATTTGAAAAAAAAAAATGCGGATTTTTCAGGAATTGTATATGATCACCTCAAAGACCCACTTCGACATCTAATTCCAGGAATAACACTAAGATACCTAAGATCCTACTGTTGCTGTGAGGCGACGATATGTACATGAAGACTTGAAAATTCAAAACTTTATCAAAAAGAAAGTGGCCACTTTAATTCTTTTTTAAATTGCCGTATTTTCATTTTTAGTAGCCAGGATTTTTATTTTTGTGAAACATTAAGGCAATCTTGTGACACAAATTCAGCACAAAGCAAAAACAAACTAACGAGAAAGAAATCCAAACAAAGACATATTTATAATTTATACAACAGTGCGTGCATTTTCCAGCATTTGTTCATAATAAAGCCTGACTGAGCTTATTTTTACCTCTCCAATATCGTTTAAATAGGACAGAAAATCCAAATTTTATCCTTTTCAGTACTTTTGCAACATAAATTGCAACACTTGCGTGTTGTTAACAAATAAAAATGCTTCTTTAGATCATCTTACTTTGGCTACGCAGAAGGATGTTCGAATTTTAACATGGAACAAAAAAAATAGAATATGGCCTGACACCATAAGACAGGCAGACTTCAACACTATCGAAGCGGAACAATCGATACATTGTAATTTTCTAAATGTTCGAAGTAAAACGTTCGGTTCCTCCCCGAAACAGTTCTTTTATTGTTCTTTTCCCGTGACAGGGGATGTAGAAAGGATGCAAAGTAGCGTTCGAATGGGGAACAAGCCGGCAATTCACTAAATGGATGATAATGAAGATGAAGCACTGTGTGTGTGTTCTTTTGTCGTGTTTTGAGAAACGAAATTTGACGAGTAGCAGTTATTTTCTTGATATTTGTGCCACTTCGATACATTTAACCTTGATTCTAAAATGGGATTACAATCTAGGTGGCGGTAATTTCACAAGTAAAGTTTTGATTTTCTCTGTTTAGGATCGTGAAAAATATCACAGCATAACATTGCTTAACCGATCCCCAATTTACCGGATCGCTCTGTTATCCGGCGTGTTGAAAGCTGGTTCAAAATTTGTAAATCTCCTGTTTTTTTTACAACCACGATTCACAATTTCTTTCTCCCCCCCCCCCCCCTTCGATGTAGTATTAGTTCCATTTTCAAGCCGTACTCTGTGGGTATTTGAGGCCCACAAGGGCAAATGGGCCAAGGTCGCAGAGAGCCATGGTGGGCCCCTTGTCAGTTATGTTAACGAGCCCCTCCTGCCCCCCCCCCAAAAAAAAAGAAAAAAAGAAAAGAAGAAGAAAAAAGTAAAGAAAAGGGGAAAAAGGAGAAAAAATGGGGAGAAGAAAAAAGAGGGGGAGAAAAGGGATAAAACAAGAAAAAGGGGACGGAGAAAAGGGATAAAACAAGAAAAGGGGGGCGGGGAAAAGGGATAAAACAAGAAAAGGGGGCGGAGAAAAGGGATAAAACAAGAAAAGGGGGGCGGGGAAAAGGGATAAAACAAGAAAAGGGGGGCGGAGAAAAGGGATAAAACAAGAAAAGGGGGGCGAAGAAAAGGGATAAAACAAGAAAAGGGGGCGAAGAAAAGGGATAAAAGAAGAAAAAAAGGGATGGAATCAAATCTGCTTACTAGAAAACAATTAACTCTATTTTTAGTGCCGAAACAGTAAATACCAAAGAGAAAATTTTACTTAAATCTTTACGTTTTCTGTTATTCGGAGTCCCCCCCCCCTTCTTTTTCTCCATTCCTTTCTTTTGTCTTTCCTTCTTTTCTTTCTTTGCGTCAGTGTAGCCCTCCCCCCTCCAAGGCCTGGGTCCATAGTTTCCGATTAGATTGACATGACCTCCTGTCGGCCCTGAGTGGGGGGGGGGCGCCTACAAAGGACCCATGTTTGGAGTTCCCCAATCTGTTACAAACTTCACATTTTGTAACAGATTGGGTCACGCACACCGTTTTAACACCGTCACGCAAATAGCGCCTAGACCGTTAGGGCCAATTTTCATGATATTTGGCACAAAGTTAGTTTGTAGCATGGGGATGTGCACCTCGAAGCGATTTTTCGAAAATTCAATGTGGTTATTTTTCTATTCCAATTTTAAGAACAGAAATATCATAAGATGGACGAGTAAATTACGAAATTATCGTAACGTGGTACCGTAACATGGGTACAAGCCAATTGGCGAGAAAATTCACCATACATTATTTGTAAATATACAGGCGAACCAAAAGACCTTTTAATTTCTCTATTACGGGCAAAGCCGTGCTGATACCTCTAGTCGATAATATAAGCAAAAAAAAAAAAAGCAAAACATGGACCTAGAAAATACTTTCATTTTCCCAACAGTTATTTTTAAATTAATTTTTTTTAATGTCCGATTTTTCAAACAAGGCCTGGTCTTAATGACGTCACAAATAATGCTCTTAGGCGCATCTTTCTTCCGCGTTTCCACGTTATGATGATCAAGAAGCGAATTAAAATTGCGCTCTACGCTTGCTATCAGCTCTATCGTTGCCAATGCAAGTGAGTAAAGATGCGAATTAAATATTTTGCTCTGTGAATGGCAACACTGAATGGCATTTCATCATTTGTGATGTCATCGGCAGAAGCGCACCGATTTAAATATTATTTTAAAAATATTAAACTTAAACAAATTATTTAAAAAATGGTCAGATCCTTTGTTTTAAAGCTTGCTCTTTCAGAAAAAATACTTTTTAAATTTTGAAACGACCCCATTCTAATACCGAGCGGCGAGCACGAGAATTTGGTTTCAATACAAGGAAACTAATTTTTATTTATAGCACTGAAAAATATCCTTTTCTTACCTGCAACCTTAAATTTTGTTTGGTTGAGGGACGGCAAAATCATAATGCAAGATGCTGTGGGGCCACCAATGTTATTTTTTTGTCCAGCTCCCCCCCCCCCCCCTCCCAAGTCAAAATCGGCCCAGATGTACCCCAATGAGAGGTCACTGGTTTCACAAGAAATCCCTTATTCGGCAAATTTCGCAAATGATTTGGCAAATTTGGAGAAAATATTACAACATTGACCGTTTTTATCTTTCAATAATTTTTAAAATGTTTCTTAATGATGCTTAATTTTTCTCCATCAAGTTTTCCATAACATATTTAGTGCTGCCATCTATACGCACTTTTAGTAATGAAAACTATTCTTATACGAAATATATTATTTTATTTGTAAGTAGAATTATTATTATTATTATTATTAGTAGTAGTAGCAGTATTTTTTGTTGAATAGTGGCATTTCTACAAAAATGAGACAAACTCTGGGCTCCGTTATGGTCAATTTTGTCGTAGTTCTAAAATTTCGATTTATCTTGTGGCATTCTCTGCACGTCACGGGATTCTGGGCATCGGATCAGGACTACAGCCTGATTACCGAATAGACCGACTAGGCCGTGGCCTAGGCCCCTCCCTCTATTTCGGGGTCTCCAAATGGCAAAAAATGTTTTAGCCAATGTCTAAAATTGTAAAGTTTTAACACAGGGAGCCCCTAAAAACTATTTAGCCTTGGGCCACTGATATCTTAATCCGCCCTTACAGGACCCCCCCCCCCCTCTACTTGACTCTTAAAAGTAGGCTGCAAGGTTGCAGGGTTTAAAGACATACATAGCTTCTTGTTTGAAGGTGCCATTTTTGAACAATTAATGCAAAAATCGGTAGGTAATACTAGTACTAACCGGTCCACAAAAAAAAAAAAAAAAAAAAAAAAAAAAAAAAAAAAAAAAAAAAAAAAACGAGCTGATGTGTGCATCACATAACTTCCTTTTACTCCAATTTAATGTCATTTTCCCATTATTGGCAGTTTTAATGTGATTCAATAGTTTACTCTCTAAAGTCATCAACAGTGTCCAAATCGAGACTAGATTTTAAAAAAAAGTCGCCAAATTTGTCGACAAGTTGGCGACCAAAAGACTGGCGATATATCGCCAAGAATCCGCCACATATAACACCACTTTAGTTTACATCGAAATTAACAATGATTTCCCCGCAAAAAAGGGGCAAAAGAACCCCTTAGGAACATCCGAATGCAACCAAAAGAGAAGGTGCACAACTAAACTCCACTAGGAGTCCACGTACCAAATTTAAACTTTCTAGGACATACCGTTTTTGAGTTATGGGAGATACATACACACATACGCACATACATACATACATACAGACGTCACGAGAAAGATCGTTGTAATTAACCCGGGGATCGTCAAAATGGATATTTCGGGTGTCTGTGCGTTCCTAGGCATATATCCACGTGTGGTCGGGTTGAAAAAAAAACTCAACATTCATTCGGGGGTGAGCAAAATAGAAATTAAGGCCGATTTTTGAGTGAAATTTTTTTCGCGTATACAATACTTCCTTTTTTGTAAAAGGAAGTAAAAAAAAACAGTCAGGGTCTGATTACCGCACAGGCCGCCTGCGCCTGGGGCCTCATCTTCTCAAATTACTTGAAAAATTATGCATAGAATACAAGGACTTTTAAAATAATAATAATAATGATGACTTGTTAGTTGGAAAAAACTTCCATAAAGGAGACTTTTTATTCATTCTGCCAGTAGGGAATTTACCATGTCACAGTTATCAGGGGCCCCCGAAGGGGATTCACAAATGCACATGATAAATAATTTACATAGTTCTGTGATAGACGAAGGGGTCCCAATAATTGCACTCCTACGGGCCCCAAACCTGTAAGCCAACCACTGCATTTCGCTGTAGTGTCTCCAAATTATTGTGGGCATAGGGCTTCATTTTTAGTTAGTCGGAACCTGAAAAGAGTTAAAGCTATACATGAAATACACCGCCAGCTCAGTCATTCCAGCCGAGGACTGCAATTTCGTGCTTATTAGCACTCATCAGCCCGGCATAGGAAGTGACTGAGCTGGACATGGAAAACCTCTTAAGGAAGCCAAGAGTGCCAAACAAACTTGTAGCTAATATAGAATTAGCACAGATTAGACGAGTGACTGAAGCATGGTTCGGTTCAACTGGAATATTGTGGGCAAGGCATGGTATCTTCAGTAAGTTACCGGCCCTATGTTCAGTCACTTCCTATGCCGGGCTGATGAGTGCTAATAAGCACGAAACTGCAGTCCTCGGCTGGAATTGACTGAGCTGGCGGTGTATTTTATGTAAGGTGCTGTTTAATTCACATTTGGACTCGGGTACGTGCCATGAAGCAATTTAAAGTTTTTGTCAAAAATCCTAAGTTGGACTTTGCACCTAAGTTGCCATCTTTGGCGGACTGCATCTCGGGCAAGAATTTTTCCTTGAAAAAAAAAAAAGCCTGTCACTTATTTATTATCTTTTGAAAATTCAAAAATATTCGAGAGCATAAAGATAACCTTCCTGCTTACAGCTAAATGCCTCCAATGGACTAAACGCTAACATGCCTTTAGCTACATGAACTTCACCGCCAGCTCAGTCATTTCCAGTCGAGGACTGCAGTTTCGTGCTTATTAGCACTCATCAGCCCGGCATGGGAAAGTGACTAAGCTGGAGATGGAAAAGCTCTTAAGGAAGCCAAGAGTGCCAAACAAACCGGTAGCTAATATGGTCTGTGCTAATTTTATATTAGCTACCAGTTTGTTTGGCACTCTTTTCTTCCTTAAGAGGTTTTCCATCTCCAGCTCAGTCACTTTCCCATGCCGGGCTGATGAGTGCTAATAAGCACGAAACTGCAGTCCTCGGCTGGAATGACCGAGTTCGCGGTCCATTTCATGTATTTCTGCCTTAACCCTGGCTATAGGGCGGTAACTTACTGAATACAGTTAAAGCTATGTTTGGACATTTACGTGAGAGTTCACGAACCCCTCAGACCACGCCCTTCATCCGTCCTTGGCGGGGTTCAATCTGTTAAGGAAATAGCGAGAAGAAGCGAAATTGTGTGTAATCAATGATGATCAATGCAATGAAGAAATCCATGAACAAGTATTCATTGACACAAGATCTATCGATAAAGATCTATGTAATGCGAAATAATTTACGTTGATCTCCTGGGAATTTATTAAATGCTCTTGTCCGTTTTTCACGAGAAGTCACTTGACTCCTCCCTCGTCACGTGGTATCCGATGATTCTATTTCGCTGTTTTCGGCGGAATTAATATTCGGATCACATTTTGTTGCGAAAGCAGCAGTTTTTAAAATACAAGAATAACTAAAATGATATCAGACAAGTGAAGCAAGTGGTGTAAAGGACGCTAAGACTTTTGTGCACGTATTAGAATGCACGCCCAAGTTAAGGCTCTCTGGTTGTCTCCTTTGAAGCGCGTGGATTGATTACCGATCACCCCCCGCGTAAAATAGAACTCGCCGTTCGAGGAGGCGTGGCGAAGTGCCTTCTCGTGAAAAATGGACAATACTTATTCACAAATATTCACCACGTACATGCTGGACTTTGGATGATTTGGAATATTTGTTACTTTAGTATGAGTAAGATTTTGGAATATTTGTTACTTTTTATTTGTAAAAATGAAAATGAAAAATTTTGAAGAGCATTTTGGCGGCTTTAGCAAAATCAATAAATGGACTTTTTGATGGGTCAACACTTTTTTTAATTAAAAAATCTTTATTAAAAAAATAAAAAAAACTGCATTCACTTCTGTTTTAATATAAGTTGTAAATTATAGATAGAGAGATAATAGGCTATAGCATCAATCTGCTCTAAATACTGCAAGTTCGTATGCTCGAATTTAAAACCAATTTTTAGTAAATATTAGTTAAGAAAGAAAAGTTCTTGAAAACCCTTTTAGATTTACGACTTGAGTTTGGTCAAAGAAAAATTCAAAATCTTGACATATTGGAAAAGTATAAAGTCCTAATTTCCATGCTTGCTTACTTTCAGCTTTGAAATTTGTTTTCTAACTTTACTTAAAAAATCACCTTCATGATCATTATTTTTCATTGTTTTTTGGCTACAACTAAAAAACGAAAGTAATCAACAGGCACAGAAAAAGTAACTTAAGAAATCGCCTATAAAAACTGGCCAAATACGGGCATTTGGTGCCTGTAAATTGTTTGATATGTTTTCTAAAACGCAAGCATCATGAAATTTTGAAAGCTGTTATACAAGCATGAAGAAAAAGATTGAAGAATTTTTCTTTAATAAACAATGAAAAGCTCAGCTTATCATTTGGGAGGGTTAGGAGGAGCAATTGACCACCCCTGGGTTTGAGAGAGTAATGTATTTATAAATATGTGGGAACAGGGGTACCCACAGTGGGTGAGGGGGGGGGGCTATGGCGCAAGTTGCGCCATCAAAATTTTTGGGGGGATTTTTCAATTTATTTTATTTATTAATCTAAATTTATTTATTGATTTATTTTTAATTTAAATTATTGTTTTATTCAGCAATCACATTGCTTATTGTTCTCATTTGACTGTTTTTGGCGTCCTATGATTTTATTCCCCCCCCCCCCGCCTTCCTCTGCAGCACCACCGTCAAGCGGCCTCTTACGATGCTGCTCCTCTAGCGAAAACCGTCTCCAGGTTGCGCCCATTTCCTACATACACACGCATACATGCACACCTACACACACACACACACCTACACACACCTACGCACCCACACCTTCACACGCACACACACACGTGATTGTGAAAACATAATTTGAATTCAATATGTCAAAATTCAAATTAATTAATTATTTTATTTTATTTTATTTTATCCTGTTTATATTTTGTTTCATTTATTCAGTTTGTGTGTGTATGTCATTGACGTAGCACAGGGCTTTTCTAATGAAATAATAATTATAATAATAATAAAAATAAATAAATAAATAAAAAATATTTAAAAAATAAAAAAATAAACATTGTAAAAAAATTAAATAAAAAAGAGAGAAAAAATAAAAAGGGAAAGAGGTTTGAGAAAAAAAATGAGGGAGGGGGGAGGGATTTGTGTCTTTGAACTTGGGGGGGGGGGGACTTCCCTGTGTGGGGAACAGTTGTTGCTGTTTTTCGATATAATATTCGATATAATATGCGTTAAGTGACCACTTTTGACCACGCTTAAAAAAATGGAGCAGACGTTCCTGAATAATTAACATGAAAAAATAGCATTAAATTTGACTTTCCATTAATTTTAATTGCTTAGAAAAATTTCTGTCCCTGAAAAAATTCCTGCGATCCAGAAATAAATGACTTTGGTGTCGCCATCTACCAGTCGTTACTGAAGACAAAGAAGTAACGGGGCTTATCTTATTGCATTGATGCTATGATGGCACCTTAGCAGGAACGGATAAAGAGTAGGGTCATAAGTATTATACCCCCATTAAAATCATTAAGATATTATCCATCCATTGTGTTCAAATAATTTATGAAGAAAATGTAAAAATGAAAGCGATTATAGTCATATTTTCAACTAATTATTTTAATTAATTATTTTTAAGAGCAAATGTTTGATATACTATTTACTTTCATTGCTTGTAAAAATAATTAGGTACGTAAATGCCCTACGAGGTGCTTTATTTCTGGCCTATTTGGTGCCTATTATGGACACCATGGGCGCTCATATGCAAAATTTTAAGGGGGGGGGGGGTGCTCAGATTTTTTTCCCCAAGGTTTAGCAGGATATTTTCTCCAAAGAAACCAATTCCAATACGGATTAGAGATATTAAAATTTGAAATTTCTGATAACTAATTCATTAAAAACTGGAGAAGAAATTTTTTTACATTTTTGCAAAGAAAAAAGTACTAAAAGCAAAAAAGCTCTAATTTCTAAAGGGAAGGGGGCTTGAGCCCCCACTTACCCCCTATATGGGTGCCATGATGGACACCCAAGACACTTAAAAAAAAAATTTCGTACCCAAAACCTAATGTTTTTCATCATAACTACCCTAAAACGGAAGTCGGATAATAGCTTTGGAATAATGCCTGTAAGAAGGACTACATTTCAAAGGCCAACAAAAGAAAAAGTTTTCCCGTTTTATGGATTCTTTTGCATTCAATGTATTGAGGAAAAAATATCTTCCAATTTTGAAGGTTTTATGCTTTTGAATGGGCTTTTACTGAAGGCATTTTAAAGACTTTTAGCCAACGTATTTCTCTTTCACTCGCACCATATGCTACAGGTAAACACAGACTCAAAATCAGAAACTAAGCAACTCAAGACGCTCAGCTCAAACTCAACAAACTATTGCAAGGACTCCAAGGAAATTTTTTTTTCTTTTCTTTTTTTTGAGCAATCACGATTGCTTTCATTTGACTGTTTTGATGTGCTATCATTTAATTTTCCCGCCAGCACTCTCTGCAGCATCACCGTCGACCGGCTCCTCACGATGCTGCTCGTCTAGCGAAAGCCATCTCCAGCTTGCATCAATATCCTACACTTACACGCATACATACACGCACGTACAAACAAACACATACACATGTACATATACACCTACACACGCACACATACGTACACCTACACACATACACACATATACATATATACACCTACACACACACACAAACACATACACAAGCACATACACACACAAACACACACGCATACAAACAGACACCTACACACACACCTACGCACTCATGCCTGCACACAGTTACAAACACATATGCCTACACACATATACACATTCCTCACCATACACAAACACTCATACACGCAACTACCTACACACTCATACCTGCCCACAAACACACATACCTACACTCACATACACATACCCCCTACACACACAAACATACATACCCCCTCCCCACACACATAAAAGCACACGCCTACATACACACACACACTCGTGATTGCGAAAAACATAATTTGAATTCAAGAGGTCAAAATTCAAATTAACTTTTTTTTTTTTTTTTTTCATTTTTGTCACTTGTTGTACATTAGCTTTATTATACAAGCTTGCTTGTTTGGTTTCCGCTGAAAAAAAAGTCTCATTCCAACATTTCCCTATTGTTAATGTTAAATCCTACACACATTTCTTTAAATATCGCGGGAATTCATTTCTGCAGATACTACCGTTTACCTGCTCATATTAATAAGTTTGGTATACAACTGCTCTTCAATAAGAATTGATGGTGATTGATCACATAAAGAAACTTTTTTTCCATTTACGAGGGACTGCTATTCCTTGAACCATAACATCACTCCCAACGAAAACACTGATCGGACTAAGGCCATTTATTTATCTTTAAGCACTGCTAGTATATTTCAAGCAGTAATGGAAAGACTGCAACAGTCATTGGTTTCTGAACGATTCCCAATAGGAGCTAGGGCTGATTAGTTTCTAAGGCTTTGTCTGCCCATAGGGGAATTTCTCTGTTATTAGCTGTACTTTTATGCATAAAGTAAGATTTTAAGTTAGAAAGTGGCATTAAATAAATGCGTTACATGAGACGATCTTAAAACGTATTATATTGGAAAATATGAAGACTGATTTAGTTGTGAGTTGCCGTTGAAAGGAAAATATACATTACAAGCTGTTAAAGCGCAGTTCAAACTGAACCATAATTTGAAAAATTCAGAGCCATCACATGGTGGAAGGGATTTTTTGATCGAAAATACCTTCCGAAGGGTTTTTTTTTTTTTGCTCCTGGACAATATTTCTGTTTTAAATAAACGAAAATTTTAACTCTACTCATTGTGTGCAGTTGAATTAAGAATTAGAATAGAAAAATAACATTATATACCTTAACTATAATCCTGGGCCTACGTAACAGGCAAATTGTATGGAAAATGTCATACTCCTGTCCTAAAAAAATCACTCTCCTGACATTATTTCTCAAGTACTGGTAACGCATCCTGTAGAATAGAAGGATTTATTTCCAATGCATTAGTTAAAAAATAAGATGGATTGAAAAAAAGTTAAATTTGGCAAACGATAAATAAAAAATGTATCAGTGGAGTAATTCTATTTATTTATTTATTTATTTATTTTTGCTATTGTTCAGACGAAGCGTTCCAAAAGAGATTTATCGATTAGACATTTGTTTATCTAAATGTTGCTCAAATAGGTGAGTGAAGTTGTTATAAATTTCGTATTTGCTTTAAATTAAAAGTAAATTATGTTATTAATATTGCTGATACCCTTTTTGTTTTATTTTTGCATTTCCTGAACCATAAAACAATTCGCAGGTAATGAGAAGGTAACTTTTCTTTTTGTAAATTTTATCATACTGTGTATGGCTAACTTAAAGAAAGTTTTAATGTAGAAATCGATTTTTTTTCGTTGAAATGAATATCCGTTATTCGGAGTATAAGCTATTCAGAGTGAATAATATGGAAAACCCTGTACGGAACTTATACTCGAAGAAATAGGCTGTATCTGTTAAGGGAGGTTTTACATAAATTTTGTTTTATCATTTAATAACCACACGTTTTGATTTAGACTTCAGCTATTTTTCTATTACTATAGTTACATTTTAGGTAACCCATGAAAAATTCATTTTGTAACTCTCCTGGTGCTGCTTGTCAGTCTCTTGCTGTATGAAAATTTGATCCCCTCTTTTGAGGGTATAACATAGTTAAAGTGAGTTCCCTCTATTTTTCTTTCAATAAGTTCCTAACAAAGAGCAAGAATAATATTTTCCAGAATTTTTTCAGCATATTTTTACTTCCTTTTACAAAAAAGGGAGTACTGTATTCGCGAAAAAATTTTCACCCAAAAATCGGCCTTAATTTCCATTTTGCTCACCCCCAAATGAATGTTAATTTTTTTTTCAACTCGACCACACGTGGATATATGCCTGGGAACGTACAGACACCCGAAATATCCATTTTGAAAATCCCCGAGTTAATTAGAACGAGTTTTCTCGTGACGTCTCTGTGTACGTATGTATGTATGTAGCATAATCAAGAACGGAATGTCCTAGAAAGTTGAAATTTGGTACGTCGACTCCTAAGGGGGTCGGTCTAGTTGTGCACCTTCCTTTATGGTTGCATTCGTATGCACCAAAGGGGGTCTTTTGCCTCTTTTTGGGGGAAATCATTGTTAATTTCGATGTAAACTCAAGTGGTGTTATAATTTGGCGAACACTTGGCGATATATGGCCAGTCTTTTGGTCGCCAAGTTTTGTTGCCAACTTGGCGACAAATTTGGCGATTTTTTTAAATTTTTTTTTTAAAAAGTCTGGTTTTAATTTGGCCACTGTTGGTGATAGATATAAAGAGAGGAAACTATTGAATCATATTAAAGCTGCCAATAATGAGAAAATGACATTAAATTGGAGTAAAAGGAAGTCATGTGATGCACACATCAGCACGTTTTTTAATGTGAATGGAAAATGTCAGGTTTTTGGAGAATCATCCGTATGTGTGTGCACGTTTTTAAGACTATGTAGATAATTTTATCTTTTCAATTTGTTTAATCCTTGAATGGCGATTTTATCCATTGTAACTTGATTTTCTCGACCTCAGGTTTGGATTTAAAAAAAATATCTATCTTGAGGATCCCATCCAACCTGTTTAAATCACAAGTAATGGTAGAGGGATGCTGGAGTGTGATGTGATATCAGCTACACGACTTCCAACTAGACAACCGAAGATTTTCTCTGCCGCATTTATGGCAGGACTTGCAACTTCACTGAGATTATCAAGTTCATGAAGACAGTAAATAAATCTAGTCCATCAAGTAAAATCCGTCTATGCAAATTTTACATCTTTATCTTTACTAATAATAAAGCTGAAAGTCTCTGTCCGGAGGATGTCTGTATGTCTGTGACGCGCATAGCGCCTAGACCGTTAGGCCGATTTTCATGAAATTTGGCACAAAGTTAGTTTGGAGCATGGGCGTGTGCATCTCGAAGCGATTTTTGGAAAATTCGATTTTGTTCTTTTTCTATTCCAATGTTAAGAACAAAATTGTCATAAGATCGACGAGTAAATCATGAAATTATCATAACGTGGAACCGATGCATGGGCACAAGCCAATTGGCGATATACGAAATTATCATAACGTGGAACTGTAACATGGGTACAAGCCAATTGGCGAGAAAATTGACCATACATTATTTGTAAATATACAGGCGAACCAAAAAACCTTTTAATTTTTCTATTACGGGCAAAGCCGTGCGGGTACCACTAGTATCTTATAAAGAGAAATAATTTCTAAACATGCTTGTTTCAAACAATGTTTTAATATATTGTTTCAAATACGAGTAAAAAAGTTGTTTCGAACGAAAGTCTTTAAATATAACAACACTGGTTATAAATATTTTGATTGGAAGCATAAGAGAAATAAGCATTTTTGTTTATATATAAATAATTTTATTCGATGCTTCAAAAATCATAGGACAATATTCATTTTTACAGAGCATTAAAAAATGGAATTATTCCTCCACGATTTCGTCCAGATCTTCGTCCAGGAATGCTAAAGCTAGTTTTACGTGATTTGAGGGGCTGGTATCCACCCCTGCATCGCTCAACTCTTGATCGGTTTCTGTGACACTGAAAAAAAAAAGATCAAAATTTTATTGATTATGCACTTCTATAAATTTTCTACACTTTTTCAGCTTTAAAAGACACTAAAAAGGCCATTTTTAAATGAATTTTACAATTTTAATTTTATTTTATAAGTCACTAGCTGTACCCGACGCGCGTTGCTACGCCAACAAAAAAATACATCATTATACTGATTTTCATGACAATCGGTTGAACGGGGCAGAAGTTGCTACTCTGCAGTGCCACCTGGTGGCGAGCGGCTTTAATGAGCATATTATGCACCTTCTCTGTGGAAAAATACATATATATATAGCAATTTTCATAATAATCGGTCCAGGTATCAAGTGAAGCCGTGACTCTACTCAAATTTTGTACTCACGCAGTTTGCAAGATCAATCCATCGCTAAAAATATCAAATAGAAAAAGTTTTAAATCCCCCCCGTTGCATGAAAAGCCATAAAACAATAAAGAAAGAATTTATTTGTTCAAACTCGAGAAAAATGGCTTCTTATTAATGAGATCTTTCACGCGAATTAATTTCTGCAGCCGATCATTTTATTCGTATTTATCCAATGGATTGTGACTTAAATTGGAATAAAAAAGGAATTATCGATCGATTTTTTTTCTAACTGGTCTATAAACATTCCCAGTACCAAAAATAACAAACGGTGAAAGTTTCAGCCAAAACTGCCGTGTAGTTTTTGAGTTCATGGATGACATACAGACAAACATTCATTTTTATATATATAGATTTCCTTTTACTTGCAAATTCTTTATTGCCTATGATTTAACTTAATTTTACCTTTGAATGTGCTTAATATTTCAAATAATTCGATGAGCTTTATAAAATCGTTGAAACAAGTTATAGATCAATTTTTAACCCCCCCCCCCCAAAAAAAAAAATAATAATAATGATATCAAAAGCAAGGAAAAAATCTCATTGAAAATATTTCAAATGCATAATATTGAGAGGACACCTTACCATTTAAAAGTCTTCGGATTTTTTTTTTAAAACATAGTATAGCTTAAATGGTGTAACTTTGAAAGTTTTTGTGATATTGAACTTTGCTTTTTACCTATAAGTCTACTATCACGGACTTCTAACATTTACAAGCTCATACTTCTTTGCATTGAAAAAGGTGTTCCTTGTAACACCGAAACACGTGTCTGCTGTAATTGGCATTTTTTGTGCTTCAAAACGTTGGATAACTGATTATTTTAATTTTCAGCACAAAGGTATTGATTTGTTATTTACTTATGTGGTTTAAAACTATTTGAAATGTTTTAAATCATCTGCAGAATTTATTCATTTCACTTTTTCGCAAAAATCAAAAACATCAAAAAATATTACTGCAATTTAAGGTAAATAGAACATTGTACTTTTGATCTCAAAGCATGCAGATTACGAATACTTAGTTAAAATTACTCTTTGGGTATGAAATAAACTATTCGTAATACTTCGTTTTTTTTTATTTATTTATTTTATTATTATTGTTATTTTTTATCACTCATCGAATCTTGGTTTCAGTGCCAGCACATAATATTTTTAGTTGAGTTAGGTAAAAAAAATAGTTCTTAAACGTTTGAATGTAAGGTAAAAAAGGACTCAACTCGTAATGAAACTCATTTAGGAGTGTTTCGTCATCTTTAAAAAGTCCTCGTTAAAAATTGTCTGCGGATTGTTCAAAGATCAGAGTCAGGTTACAGGTATTATGTATCAAGTCAATTTATGATATGAGATAGTTTTCTTCTAGTCCCCCAATTTGACTCTGAACTAAAACTAGTACCTTTTGCGGTACGTGTGTGACCAAAAAAAAAGGAACCTGCATATTTTAGGGGTTTAATAACTTATCAAAATTCTTTATCAAAAAATTTTCAGACATAATTATAGTAAAGCATCTGTGTTCATGACATTTGATGGTTTTTCGGAAAAAAAAATGATGATTAAGTAAAAAAAAAAAAAAACTCTTAAATTTATTTCTCTAACAATGCTTGTTTTTTTGACTTCGTCTAAATTTTATAAAAAAGATGATGATATAAAAATATTTTAAACTCAAAATTGATGCTGGAATTAAAGAGTTAAATTTTCTGGTGGTTTTATTTGTCAAAAAAAAAGGGAAAAGGTTTGTTATTATGTTATGGGGAATAAAATTTTTGGTGTTCAGGACCACTTTTTGCGGAAATGCCCCATAATATATTGAATGATTGATACATGAACTCCACTCCTCTAAAGCATATCAAGTAGTTTTTCGTCGCCTTATTACTATCTCTAACCGGTTACTGGCAAAGGACTGTAATGTAATGAATGATTGATAGATGAATTTCACTTCTTTAAAGAATGTCAAGGTGTATTTTCACACCTTGATAAAATCGCAGCAATATCTCTGGATGCCGGTGTGCGGGAGGAAAAAGACCATAGGAGTACATACAGTCGAACCTCCATCCTATATCGAAATTTTCTGTAGATCGCAATCCCAGCAAATTTCTATGTTCATTACATAAAAAATTGTTTCTATGTATCAAAAAAATCTCTATGTATCAATTTTTTTTGAGCAATCACGATTGCTTATTAGACTTTTATTTGACTGTTTTTGAGGTCCTTTGATTATTCCCACCGCCACCCTCTGCACCATCACCGTGGACAGGCGGGCTCCTCACGCTGCTGCTCCTATAGCGAAACCGTCTCCAGGTTGCATCCATGTCCTACACACACGCGCATACATACACAACTACACACACACACACGCACACATACAGACACACACAAACACACATACAGACACTTACACATATACACACACAAAAACCTACACACACACACACACACACACAAAACTACCCACACTTTCATGCCTGCACACAGACACACACATACCCCATACACACAAACACACATATCCCCCCCCCCCACACACACTCGTGATTGCGAAAAACATAATTTAAATTCAAGATGTAAAAATTCAAATTATTATTTATTTTTTTTTTTTTTTTTGAAACATTCGTACATTTTTTTTCCACTTGAGACTGTTTATCTCATGAAAAATGATAGTTAGGGGAGAAAATTATGCTCACTAAAGGTTGCTACGAAACTCATAAGGAATCTGGGTTTGAGGGGTGTGTAGATAGGTCGTTGTTTCGTTCTGGAGTTCTTAAATTCCTTCAAGTTTATTTCAAATCTTAGTTGTAACCAGTAACATTGTACAATCAGTTTCGAGTTCTCCCTTTTGTCTGTTGATTATCATTCCTAGTCTTTTTAGCTGCAGAAAAAATCATTTAAGTTAAATAGATTTATTTTTTACTTTTCTCTCGATCACATTGCGAAAACGAGATCCCCTAATGTTGCGGATCAAAAGTTCAGTTGCCGAGGAATGAAAATGTATAAAGGCACAAAAATGTAATTTCTGTTATTTTTTTAATTATTAACTTTCATTTAATCCGATGCTCGTATAATTTCGAAATTAGGTTTCATACACGAAAATTAGCTTGAATTTTAATGTGTTAGGAGATTTTTTGGATAAAATAAGATCGTTTCTATATATCGAAATTTTTTCCGGCAATTCGTTACTTCGATATATGGAGGTTCGACTGTACTTTAAAGAAATACAAAGTAGCTTTTTATTTGTCTGCTGTTGCTATAGTAAAGGTTGTTAACTTGCTTTCCGCTGCACGGACTTCTCCTTCTGAATCGCCCAAAGTAATAATTTTGAGTTGCATGCATATTATTTCCCATTGAGGGATATTTCATACAGTGGGTAATAAAATGACAGATAATGTACCACATAGCAATTACGATTGTCAGAAATTGCAAACCAGAACCACGCGAACGACAACGTAATTTTTTACGACCTCATCTGAATTATACTGCGGTCTCGCGAATGGGCATATGTAAGAATTTATATTTTTCGCGAGTAGAAATATTCGTGGTGCTAGACGCATACTTTTATTATATTTGTCTGACTTGCAAGCGATCCGTTTTTTTTTTTTTTCAATCTTTTCTTTAAAATTGACTTTTTCCTTTTTTTTTTTTTTCAAAATTCAATCACATATTTTTTTACCCGTTATATATATATAATATATAAATATATATATATATATATATATATATATATATATATATATATATATATATATATATATATATATATATATATATATATATATATATAAGGGTGGTCCTTATTTTTGAAGTTGTAGATATTTTACACGACGCCCCCTCAATTTGTTCCATTATACAAATAAATGATCCATACAAAATTTTAAGTCAATCCATGAATATTAACACGTGCCCCTAGGGCTCCGTTTTTTGAGTTTTAAAGAAAAAATCGTGATTTTTCTCATTTTTATGTAAAAATATTCCTAGGTTTCATATTTAAAGTAATTTTGAACCTCAATAGATGTTGCTACTTCCAGACCAACCATTCTCTCACTTTCATTCTGTAAAATTTTACGTATTACATAGGGTACATGTACACCAATGACTTTGGGACAGGCATACCGCTATTCGAGCTCGTTTCAAACCAAGCGGCAGGGGAACATTTCTTTCCACCAAGATGGTCACAAGGGATTCTAAAGGCCATTAATGAATGGCCTAGGCCATTAATGAATGATTTTTGATAGCAAAAAATTGCCTCCTCCAATCTTTGGGGGTGTTGATTTAGAAAATTTTCTGTGTATGTAATTGGTGTGGCAAATAGGGTCACTAGGTTTCCATGCTATAAATATAAGTAATGACAATTATATTTTAATTCGCCGTTGTTTAGTTATATTCTTAAATGTTTATGTATTCTTATAATTTAAATTTTGAAAAACACTCGATTACCCTACCATAAAAATGAACTCTATTTTCCACATCTAAAATATAAATTTAAAAAAATTCCAGATCGGAATAATGTAAAAATCTATACTTTAAACTGTCTTCTATTTCAGTACATAGTTCTTTATTATCATCAAATTCCTCTTGCAATTCACAAGATTTAGAAACCGAAATGGGTATCTATCCTAACCTGTTGAACCATTTTCTATATCTGGTCTACCTCAACGCAAAAAGCTTGAAATCTATTGAGATCTGCTCGCATTTCATCAATGTTAGACAAATGCCATATTAGGGACAAAGATGCTGCTCATTTATTAACAGCCTATGTAGATGCAGTAAATTTAAATCCAAATAACCTTATGATCAATCGTACATCCCTTAAGAGAGCAAGAGAAAATCTTCGAGATGTAAAATCAGATTTCATGAACTTAAATTTAGATTTTTTAGTTATTCCCTGGGATACAAAGATACATCCAGATGTAACTGGAAAACGCCGATGGACTTACCATGATAGCTTCAGGTTCCATTGTTGAACAGCTACTCAGAATTTCTGAGATATTTCTTCAGTTGTATATGATATCTTAGATGATTGTTCTTGATTACTAACTGTTCAAGCTGCAGTGTTGTACACAGCGGCTTACAATACCAGCCGTATAAATTGTGCATGTAATTTTTTAGAGCAAAAGCTGAACGGTGATATATTGCATTTGTATTGCTACCATTATGCACTTGAAATCGTACTGCAGAGTGTCTTTAAAGAAGTTCTCGCCTTTCATAGTTCTAGACTCGATATTCCATTATTTAAGCGCTTCAAAATTCAAAATTACACACACCACTTAAATTCTAAAAGAAGAATTTGATGACATATTATTGTTCATAGAAAGTGGAATTAAGAAATATTACAGAGAATTCTCCTAACGTGTAATAATATTTCTTGGTGAAGTCCTCTCTCCTACAGGGATATGTTTTCGGCAACCTGGAGTTTATCCCTGACACAGAGGGGTGGCAAAAGGAATTTCTTGTTTGAAAATTTATATATTTAGGAAGCATTTTAAATTGACACTACATGAAGAGATTACCCGTAAATGCTGTTTTACAGTTAAATGTTGTATGAAGATATAGTTTTTCGCAGCAACCCATTCTAGGCCTTTTAAATTAATGTAAAGTCTAGTGTCTAAAAAACCTGCAGGGTACAAAATTATGACAAACATGCAGCAGAAGCAGTGATTGAAAAATTCATAAATCACTTATGGTACTTAGGGGATGAACTAGTAGCTTTGTCCGTATTGGATGAAGGAATTAACTTTGAAGATAGGAAAAGACTACTTCAAAAAAATGCTTGCTGAATAGGAAGACGTGTCTGATGACTGTATAAAAAATTTCAAATAACAGTAGATGATTTGGAATACTTTCTTAGTAAGGATCTTCCTCTTTATAGAATCAATTACAAGTCAATAAAACTGTTTGATAAGTTACAAACACCAAAAGATGTTTTTCTATTTGATCCTGATTCATGGCAAAATGAAGGAAGCTATTTAAAGGGAAGAGATATCGTTAAAATGCTGAAAGTTGTGAATGATACAACTGAAAAAGGAGCACAATTAATCGAAGAATTTTACAATCAATTTACCAAATATGAGTCACAAAAGCAATTTAGTATTTTACAGACACTCCAAGACTATCGGGGAAAAAACGCACACGATTGAGATACGTTGAGAAAAGCGTACGATTAAGGTAAAGTTTCTAAAGCAATATTTCATTCTTATTCAATGTAAAATCTTTAGACGATATGAAGTAATTAAAAAGATTAATTTTAGTGCTACCTCGCTGTAAAAATATTTTCCAAACCTAGGAGAAACGATGTACGGGATCTGAAGTAAAAACTCGAAGATTTGTGCGAAAATTATTAAAAGTATTAAAGTTCAACGTCCTAGGGGCACGTGTTATTATTGACCGATCGAGTTCAAATTTTGCACCGATTACTTTTTATTATAGTGTCACAAAACTAGGGTGCGTCACTTGTTGAATTCCGAAAAAAAAAAATTTCCCATATAAATAAGGACCATCCTAATATATATATATTGCTTTTTTTTTGCAAGAAGTCTTAGATTTTTTAGTGTCATAAATTTTATTTATTTATTTATTTATTTATTTTTTGTCATTTTCAGTTGGTAAACAGTTCATTTGATGAGCAACAACCATTGCTAATCTATTATTTACGACTAAAAGCCATTTATCACTTTCAACTAAATCATTCTATTTATATTCTACAACTGGTAGCCAACAGCGAGTTAATTAAATTGCTTTCAGTTTCAGTATGTCTTTAACAGAATGTGCAGCAAAACCTCGTTATAACGTGGTGTATGAGGAACACGTTTTAGGCCCGCGTTATAACGCAACCGCGGTTTATTGAAACCGAAAGCAACAGTCATACGATGTAAGACAGTGATTATAGACGTTGTATTAAACGTGGTTGTTACTAATATTGAAACTGCAGCGGGTATTTCTGAACACATAAGAATTTAATAAACAGTTTATGAATGAAAATAACACAAACGGTAATTAAGACTTTAGCAACAGGACAACCTATGACAGCTTATAACAGAACCTGAGCCAAAAGAAAAGGGAATTTTTTCTGTAACATCAGGGAGCTTCGAAAACAGAACTAGATATTGCAATTGGGAATAGTTAGTCATTTGAGATCTGTAGATTTCTGACGCAAAATAAAACATAGTTGTTGAACATATTTTACTGAATAACAGGAGACATGTTGGCATCCCTGACGTAACCATTTCTACGATGAACAGAAGTACGTTATGGCTGGATTCTATACGATAACTCTACCAAGTCGGTATTGCATTTGATAGACAACACTTGGGAACAAAACTTGTGTTGCATTTATTCAAGTACTTGATAATAGCTAGTTCGGGTATGATGATTTAAAATCTGCAGTTAGTTTTGGTCAAAAAGCTACAGTATATTTCAGATATCCTAGCTTGATTTAGTCATTTTGTTTCCCTGTATGATCAAGTTGATGAAGGATTAATTAAGATAATTATACACATACGTAGATAAAAGGAGACCATAGGCAAAAGACACAACGTGGGAAGCAAAGTTGCTAAGTCCAAGGAAGGAATAATGGACATCAAAGAAACTTGTTGTTGTGTCCAAACGAGCTGATGTGTGCATCACATGACTTCCTTTTACTCCAATTTAATGTCATTTCCATATTATTGGCAATTTTAATGTGATTCAATTGTTTACTCTCTAAATATCACCAACAGTGGCCAAATTAAAGTCAAATTGAATAAAAAAGTCGCCAAATTTGTCGTTAATATGGCGAGAAAACTTGGCGACCAAAAGAATGGCGATATATCGCCAAGTGTCCGACAAATTATAATACCACTTGAGTTTACATCGATATTAACAATGATTTCCTCCCAAAAAGTAGTAAAAGACCCCCTTGGGAGCATCTGAATGTAAACAAAAGAGAAGGTGCACAACTAGACCTCACTAGGAATCTACGTACCAAATTTCAACTTTCTAGAACATACCGTTTTTGAGTTATGCGAGATACATACACACATACACACATACGTATACAGACGTCAAGAGAAAATTCGTTGTAATTAACTCGAATGTCGTCAAAATGGGTATTTCAGGTGTCTGTACGTTTCTAGGCATATGTCCAAGTGTGGTCGGGTCGGAAAAAAAACTCAGTATTCATTCGGGGGTGAGAAAAATGGAAATTAAGGACGATTTTTGAGGAAATTTTTTTTCGCGAATGCAATACTTCCTTTTTTGTAAAAGGAAGTAAAAATCAATTGCCCTTTCGAAGAATTCTCCAAGATGGAGAAGGTCGAATTGTGAGTGGAATATATTAGGATGGGAGATGTATCTCGAATTTATTTTATGGATAACGTTCTTTAAATAGCTGCAATTTTTGCATGATTAACTTAAAGCTCTTAGTTTTCCTACCAAACCATAGGAATAATGAAGGATAAACCTTTCTGTTAGATTGAATTTTCAAAACTGTTGCTACTGATTATATTCTCAAACTCGCTTTGAACAGTTGCTTTAGAAATAAGAAAGAAGTGAATTTTAGATTTGAAATTAATACTGCGAAAGTAGTACTTAAGTTGTATCAAAAAATCTCATGCAACACAAAAAAAAAGTTAAAAATTTGTTCCCTATATCCATTTTGCTCACCCCCAAATGAATGTTGAGTTTTTTTTTTTCGACTCGACCACACGTGGATAAGTGCCTTAGAACGTTTAGACACGCGAAATAACCATTTTGACGATTTCCGAGTTTGTTACAACGAGTTTTCTCGTGACGTCTGTATGTACGAATGTGCGTATGTATGTCGCATAACTCAAGAACGGAATCCTAGAAAGTTGAAATTTGGTACGTAGACTCCTAGTGGAATCTCGTTGTGCACCTCCCCCTTTGGTTGCATTTGGGTGTTTCTAAAGGGGTCTTTTTCCCCTTTTTGGGAGGAAATCATTGCTAATTTCGATGTAAACTCAAGTGGTGTTATAATTTGGCGGACACTTGGCAATATATCGCCAATCTTTTGGTCGCCAAGTTTTGTCGCTAACTTGGCGACAAATTTGGCGATTTTTTTAAAATCTGGTTTTAATTTGGCCACTATTAGTGATATTTAGAGAGTAAACTATTGAATCACATTAAAATTGCAAATAATGGGGAAATGACATTAATTTGGAGTAAAAGGAAGTTATGTGATGCACACATCTGCTCATTTTTCTTCAGTTACCTGGTGAGTGCTGGCGTGATAGCTATGGAAGGTCTGTGTCTGCGGATAGAAGCGTTGTTTGGCGTCGTCAATGCCGTTGTTTCACTTGCATGCTGCAGGCTCAGCTCAGAACACTGGCTTTCCCTTTTGCCCCTTTGAGGAAAAACAGCAAAATAAGTCATGCATCATAAATCTTAATATATAAAAATCAATGTCCTGAGATAACATATATATATATATATATATATATATATATATATATATATATATATATATATATATATATCAACGCACAGTCAATACGGCTGAAGCCTCAGTCTTGAAATTTGGCAGGCATATCCACATGATTACGAAAGTATCCACTAAGAAAGGATTTTTCGAAATACCAATTAGTTCGGGAGGAATTAATTAAAACCCGTTAATTTCTGTGAAATTAAAACCTGTCATTGAAATTTAAATTCCTTATTTTAAGAGGCTTTCCTCCATTCAAATCATTATTCAGTACTTCATCTCAACTTTTGGTCGATAGCGAATTTTAAATTTTATATTGTTTTTATTTCTTACGTGATTCTTCGAGGCTTTGCTCAAGTCAAATAATAATGTTTCTGTCTTTTACTTTCATTTTTTCAAAACTAGAAACGAAGTTTTTAAGAACATCATCATAGGCGGACTATCCTTTTGAATTTAGAAGAGTGCAGTTTCCTGTAAAAGTTTGCTTTGCAATAACCGTTAATAAGTCACAAGGACAGACATTAAAAGTAGCAGGGATCAATTTAAAGAATACTTTTTTTTTCACACGACCAATTTTATGTAACTTGCTCCAAAGTCTGTTCATCAAGCAGCTTAATAATTTTAGCACCAGAAGAAAAAAAACAATCTAAAAATGTGTTATACAAAGAAGTTCTTGCTTAAACATAGGTATAACAATAAAATGTGGATGGCCTGTGTTTGCAAAGATAATCAATACTTTAAAAGGATCGTTAATAACAGTAAAAGATCAGTTAAGTACAAGGGCATATACATAAGGAGTCCAGGGGCTCCGGGATCCTCCAAAAATTAGAAAAAAATATAGGTAATAAGTAATTATTACAGGGGATTTTCGAAACTAGGTGCCCCAAACACTGTTAACCCTTGCTAATTCCATTACCCGAGCAATGCTGGGTACGGGAATGCTAGTCAAGCATAATAAAAGCTTTTGCCACTAAAAACAAAACGAAAATCGTTTGAAGCGTTCAAAACTAACAGGGATAAGTCCATGACAGAGATGAATCACTTTAGCTCAGAACGCAAATACAACACAAAGCACTTTTGATCTCTCAACACAAAGCACTCTGAGCTGTTTCAGTGCTAAAGTGAACCAAGTCAGTCGTAAACTTGATCCACTTTAGCTTTGAACGCCTCATATATCAAGCATTTTGGAATGGATATAAGTGCTTAGCTGGAAAATTATCTATGCTTAAGATGAAATGAGATGATTATGTATAGCGCGCTTCTCCAGAAAGCGGTAAGACCTGGAAACATAAAACTTGGTACACAAATGTAATATACTAAACAACTTAAACACGCAACAACATGCTCGAAGTCGTTTTGATTCGGCACGAAATGCAATTAATGTGCAATAAATTAACTTGGAAACCCTAAATTTGATATAAATCTTCTGCATTTGATTTAAGTGCGTTCCTTGATCGTGGTATCTTTTTACGAGACTTTATGAGATCAAAAATAAGTACCACGTCTACTCGCACACAGATCAGTCTTAACACGATGAATTCAGACGAAATGCTGACGAAAATAAAATGGCTCTCACAACTGATTTCAGAAAGATAAAAGAAATCATATCCATGCTGCACTCGTGTCTTCAGGGTTAACGATAAATAACTGAATTTCCGTGCCTCTTAGTCCGGAAAAGCGCAAGTAAAATGTGTTAAGTCCCTAAACAACACTGTCTCGCACGCTAAGAATTGTAGTTTTATGTTAAACATTGTTCACGCTTGTTCTAAGATTTCTTCGCCAAGGGCGAACGAAATTCGGACAAATGCACATATATATTTCACTTCCACATGATTAGAAAGTTTTTGCAAAGGGTCTCGGATTTAGTTTATGCAGTAGAACAAGTTTTTTTTCTTCTTACCTATTTATTATATTAAAATATGTTTCACCAAAGATTGAGTAGTTGGAGGCTTTCCGCTTGGCGTCATATTGCTCGAAGTTGAAAGGTTCTCGAACGCCATAACTCTCGCCAAGTGGTCTGAAAAAGAGTATAAATTTAGTATCAACTAACAGTTATTCAAATTTTATCAGGAAACGACCAAAGGTCGACCTGATAAACCAATACAGTGAAACCTGTGTAAGTTGACCACTTGCGGTGTAGTACGGTGGTCAACTTGTACAGGTGGTCAACTTATAAAGGGGGTAATGATTTTTTTTTTGTCCTTTCTTGTGCCTTGTATTCATTTTTTGACTAATTGACACAGTTTCCGTTCAACTCACTTTCATTGTTTAACATTACTTTGAAACAATAATTTAAAATGTTATTCAAATATTTTTAGATGTTATTTTCTCAGAATAACGTATAATGTGTCATGTTAATTTAAAATTTCAGTAAATTGATCAAAAAAAAAAAAACATTGTTAATAAAAAGTGTTTTGATATTAATAGCTCCTAAAAATTCATAGCTAATCAAAAATAACAAAATTTTCACTAATTTTTTTTTTTTTCATATACATTTAATACATTTATAACTATGATGATCTACTTTCAAAACTACTTTAGCCTACTTTGTCATCAAAAATATTCTTGGAAAGATATAAAAAAAATAATAATAAAATAAAATAATTTGCTTCATTAAGTTTTAAAAAATAAACCAAGTGGTCAACTTACAAAGGGTTTTTTACAATACTCCAAACCAAATTTGGGGTACATTAGTGGTCAAGATAGACAGGTGGTCAAGATAGAAAGGTGGTCAAGTTACAGAGGTTTTCCTTCATTATACATACATATACTAATTCCGTTCCTGACAAAAGCGGTCAACATAGACAGGTGGTCAACTAACAAAGGTGGTCAACTTTACAGGTTTTACTGTACCTGCTGACGACCAATTTAAGGAGAGGGAGGGATTCATACCCATGAAAGAACCTGCGGTTTTGGGTTACCACGAATTTCTGAAACTGCTTGGGAGTCAAAATAAGGCACCAAATGGGCTTGGAATAAGTATCTTAATAGGGCTTAAAAGTTCATTTCATAATCAATGTAAAGAAGTAATATTTCAAATTTTTCTTTTTAAAAATAATTAATGAATCGTAAAAAGAGACTACTGAAATCGTTTCCATTTTATTAACACGCTTTTATTCATAACGTGTCTGAACTCAATGAGGACGGATTTCGTTGTCGATGGTTTAGAGGAGGTCATGATCCTTATGACCCCCCCCCCTCTTTGATGCAGCTTCTGGAAACGACCCCCCTCACTTCTTCTCCATAGTAGTGAATACCAGGGCTGAGGAGTCGGACTGATTTTGGGGTGAAGATGTCGGAGTCGAACTGATTTTGGGGTGAAGAAGTCGGAGTCGAAGACTCTACAATTCCTGGAGTCTGAGTCGGAGCCGGGCACGACCATTTTCCCTTTGACTCCGCAGCCCTGGTGAATACTAAAGCCCTGAATCGTAGCTTAAGTAGCAGCACGTCCGCCATTTTGGGGCTAAACCATGCTTTCTCTTAAGTCTGCTATGGTGAAGTAGCCGTAGCAGACATGGAAGAAAGCATGGTTTAGCCCCAAGATGGCGGACGTGTCGCTACTTAAGCTACGATCTAGGACTTTAGTGAATACTACGAGGGAAGAATCACGTATGTAAAGAGAATATGGAATATCTTTGCTTTTTTTTTTAAGAATTCGGATCTATGGACAGGTCTGAATTTAGTGCCAACCATAAATTGACATACATGTGTACCTTAATGGAAACAAGTGTTACCGTTTTTAGAGCTGATGCTCTGAAAAAGGGGCTGCGCAAAGATTTTCACAAAAACTGGTGCATAGAGATACCCAGTGCTGTAGTTGGGGGGGGGGGGACGTTGTCCGTGGAACAAATTGTTTATTATTGATAAAATTATGTAAATTTAGTGCAAATTCTTTCAAAAATACTTCAAAAAAAATTTGTTTTTTAGATTAAAACTAGCTAAGTGAACTATTCTGCTGTCTGCAGGTAAAGGGCAAATTTTTATTTTTCATATTTTTGCACTTTTGTCATTTATTGTAAGTTAGCTTTAAAGTACAAGTTTACTTATTTGGTTTCCGCTGAAAAAAAAAAGAAGTCTCATTCCAACATTTCCCCATCATTAGTATTGAGTTCAATCCACATTTCTTTAAATATGTTGAAAACTCATTTCTGCAGATATTGCCGTATAATTGCCCACGGCAGTATTAACATGGTTTATTATTTTTTTGCTGGGAAAACAAAAATCCGTCAACCACATTTACTCTACGCGAAAATTGATTATTAAATTTAATAAAATAAAAATAAAAACAGATTCAAATGAATCATATCTAAGAACAGATCCCTTTTCAAACAAACAAACAATAAATGGGATCCAAAATTTCGAAAGTCATACATTTTCTATTCCTCTGACTTACTTGTTGAGGGGAGGCGCACAGCAACAGCAGTACCGTCTGACGAAGTTCTGAAAATGTGTCGGAGGTTGACGGGAACACTCTCGGTCCGGTGTAGTGAATATGATGGCTTGTTCCTTTGGAGAAACGCTGGGGAAGAAAAAAGTTCTTTTATTCGAAATCACTAATACGGTAGAACTCCCCGATGTAACAATGTTCTTCCATATCTTCCACATTTAACGTTTTTCCGTTTTTAACATTTTCTGTCGTTAGTCCCGAATTTCTGCAATGCTTTTAGAGATATTTCTTCCCGTGTATAACGTTTATCTCTTCACTGCATTCCCATTTTAAAAATTTTAACTTCCAAAAAATGCCAATTTAGTTTTGCTCATTTTTCTATAAGAAATTACTCATTAGCCTTATTTTGAAACCAGAAACATGATTAAAACCACTTTTCATTAATTCTTTCTGTTCGACGCACTAAAAAAGACATAGTGAAAAAAAAGATGTAAGTGTTAGAGGCTCTGCATTTTATATCCTGTGCTATCAAAACTGCAATTCAGAACTGCATTGCACACTGTTTCACGAAATATGGGTTCCCATCAGCTCTGGATGGGAATTCTAATCGAGAAGACAAAAGGAATGCTGATTATTTTTCAGACATAGACTTTCGTTTTGAAGAATTCAAGCATTGTGAAGAAAACCATACCACCTCAGATGTTTCAGAAATATTAGATCTAGTAGAGGCATCTGACAACGGAGGGAAGACGTGGAAGTCGAATTTCAAATTTCGCTTTTGTTAAATGCTGCTACGAAAAAAAAAAGACTAAATAACTCAAAAACCGTTTTAAGTTGATATGATCCCTTCAAACCGCCTCGCAGTTATCAATAGATCACTTGACTAAAACAAAAACAAACAAAATTAATTTGAATTTTGACATCTTGAATTCAAATTATGTTTTTCGCAATCACGAGTGTGTGTGTGTAGACGCGTGTGTTTGTGTGTAAGGGGTATGTGTGTTTGTGTGTAGGGGGTATGTGTATGTGTGTGTAGGCATGTGTGTTTGTGTCTGTGTGCTGGCATAAGTGTGTGGGTACTTGTGTATATGAATGTGTGTGTGTGGGGGGGGGGGTATGTGAATGTGTGTGTAGGCATATGTGTTTGTTTCTATGTGCAGGCATGAATATGTGGGTAGTTGTGTGTATGTGTGTGTGTGTGCGTGTATGTGTGTAGTTGTGTATGTATGCGCGTGTGTGTAGGACATGGATGCAACCTGGAGACGGCTTTCTCTATAGGAGCAGCATCGTGAGGACCTGGTCGACGGTGATGCTGCGGAGGGTGGCGGTGGGAAAATAAAATGATAGCACGCCAAAAACAGTCAAATGAGAACAATAAGCAATCGTGATTGCTCAAAAATATCGAATATTTCAAGCCCAACTAAATTGTAAGTATATTCTACTTTATCATATGGGAAATGAAATGAAACATCGACTGTTTTCCTATATTAACATCATCTTCAGTAAGTTCCTCTTGAATTTCCCCTTCATTGATATTCTACTAAATCGTGTTTTAGAAGCCAAAAGTTTTACACCAATAGATTGATTTTGGTACCATTTCATCGAAAAAGAAATGCAGATTTAAAATAGTGGTTATCTAAGAAGTGAAATTGAAAACTCTTATTTTAAAAAGTATTTATTCTTTGTAGTTCATACCAAAAATAATGGTAATAATGGCTTTGCCAATATCGGCGTTACGAAATTGCAAAACAGGTCGTCCATAACCGGTATTCGCGGTGTTGCGATCCCTTCTTTTACCACGGCTGTATAACACTCATTGTGTTTTTTTGAGCAATCACGATTGCTTACTGTTTTCACTTGACTGTTTTGAATTCCTATGATTTTATTTTCCCACCAGCACCCTCTGCCAGCACCACCGTCGCGTCGACCGGCCTCACGATGCTGCTCCTCTCGCGAAAACCGTCTCCAGGTTGCGTCCATATCCTACACACACATACGCAAACTCATGCCTGCGCACAGACACAAACACACACTCATGCCTACACACATACACACACTCATGCCTGCACATAGACACAAACACATATGCCTACATACACACACGAACGCCTACACACACAGCACTGCATACACAACACGCACACACTTGCATACATACACACACACGTACCCACACACATGAGTCTACACAAACACACATGAGCATTCATACACACACACGCTCCTGATTGCGAAAAACATAATTTGAATTCAAGATGCCAAAAATTCAAATTAATATATTATATATATATATATATATTATATATATATATATATATATATATATATATATATATATATATATATATATATATTATATATATATATATATATATATATATATATATATATATATATATATATATATATATATATATATATTGTTACAAATTCTGTAAATAGTAATTATTGTAGTAACGTAACCTGTAAATAGTTCCCCGTAATGAATATACTGCCCCTTTACATTCGGCCGAAGTATACGAACCCCTATTCTTTTTTCCTTATTTCATTCACTGATTTTATCAATGAAAGTGTAGAACGGTGTAGCATTTTCTGGAATAGTTGAGAGCTGTCTTTTCAGTGTGTATATAAGCCGTTACGCTGGATAAAAAACGAGTTTCGATTGAGAATTCGAACTGAGAGTGTATTAGCTCTGTTTATTGCGAGGCATTTCGCTGTGTTGTTTTTCGTATTTGGAAGTAAATACGTGTGTAACCGTTGAGTTTACGGTGTGGTGTGATATTTGCTTAATTGCTGATGATTAATTTAGCAGTTGTTGACGATCTTTCCTGTACATAGTGTAAATAAATTCTCTGTGTTTTTAATCAAGAACTGTGTCGTCCTTTCAAGAAAGTTGGAAGTCGCGCCGGATCCGTTACATTATATATATTTTCACGTTTCCAATGGGGCTGTGTAAGAAGCCATTAGGCCTTTACCAGACCTAGTGCACTCCCCGACGAGGCATCAGTCTTTCATGTGACACCATTAAGGCGCTGATGCATGACACAAGTAGTTTTTGACGCCCAGTTTCCACCAGATGGAGGCGCTTGGGCTCTCTTTGATGCGAAACTGCACTAGGAATTTAATTTTGCCGAGGGAATTCAAAACCAAACGAATGCCCAAAGGTTCTTTCACGTGCCGCACAATCATACGACATGGGAGCTGATTATTTTCTGCAACTCGAAAGTCCACCGACTGGTCATCTTAGATCAGAACCTGGGTCCAAAGCGAAGAAGGTCAGCGCCTTACCATCACGCCACCAGCCGGCTATAACACTCAAAATTGAAATTCACATTTTGCAATCCCTTTATACTTATCTTTACTAATAATAAAGTTGAAAGTCTCTCTGTCTGTCAGGATCTCTGTGACGCGCACAGCGCCTAGACCGTTCGGCCGATTTTCATGATATTTGGCACAGAATTAGTTTGTAGCATGGGGGTGTGCACCTCGAAGCGATTTTTCGAAAATTCGATGTGGTTGTTTTTCTATTCCAATTTTAAGAAAAAAATTACCATAAGACGGACGAGTAAATTACGAAATTATCATAACGTGGAACTGTAACATGGGCACAAGCCAATTGGCGAGATACGAAATTATCATAACGTGGAACCGTAAGATGGGTACAAGCCAACTGGCGAGAAAATTCACCATACATTATTTGTAAATAAATGTACAGGCGAACCAAAAGACCTTTTGATTTTTCTATTACGGGCAAAGCCGTGCGGGTATCACTAGTTACTAATAATAAAGCTGAAAGTCTGTCTGTCAGGATCTCTGTGAAGTGCATAGCGCCTAGACCGTTCGGTCGATTTTCATGAAATTTGGCACAGAATTAGTTTGTATATTGGGGGTGTGCACCTCGAAGCGATTTTTCGAAAATTCGATGTAGTTCTTTTTCTATTCCAATTTTAAGACACAATTATCATAAGATGAACGAGTAAATTACGAAATCATCATAACGTGGAACCGTAACATGGGCACAAGCCAATTGGTGAGAAAATTCACCATACATTATTTGTAAATATACAGGTGAACCAAAAGATTTCTTAATTTTCTATTACGGCCAAAGCCGTGCGGGTACCCCTAGTAATTAAATACAAAGTTAGATACTAAACTACTGCTTCAGCATGTCTGCTCAGTTCATACAAACAAATATTCTTTGTTTATGCAAAGGGAGCATTAACTTTATATTCCGCATTTCGAGACGCGCTTTATCTTTCCAAAGTCACGACAGCGTGCGTAGTGTCTCCGTGTCTTTTCGTGCACCGTATTTTCTAGACGTATCAACTGCTAAACAATGTGTTCGAGGCTGGCAAATGGCTTCCAATCTTTTCTAAAGTGTTACGCTTGAGATGTTTGTCTTCAAACGTTAGACGCTTTGCATGCTTATAGAAAAATAACACAGGGGAACAAAAAAATGTTTTTTCTTTGGTGCCCAGAGTATGAAAACTGATTTTAGGTATGTTTGGGGCTCTGAATCGAAATATGAAATTAGTTTTTCTCTAGCAGCTCTACTTTTTCAGATAAGTACGGCTGTTTTATCCAAAATAGGCAGTTTTAACACCATTTTGCGCCTTTCTGAAGCTAGTATAGGCTTCTAAAACAATGTTTGCTTCCAGCATATTTGCCCTATTGTCAGTCTGCTGTTCAGTTACGCTCAGGAAAATTCACTACATGAAGTAAATATCTGGCAAGATTAGCAACAATGTTTTAACGAATTCAGGTCAACTTGTAAGTTCTTGCTTCGCATATATTCGCTTCGTGTGATGAGTTGGATATCCGTATATAATATTTTCAGGGCTCGATTAATATAGAGTCTAACCCTAAACAAACATTTATGGAGGGACCTCCGCAGTCAAACCTAAAAAAACATAAACATTAATGGAGGATCAGGTACGTAGTTTCAGGGGTGTTGAGGTGTTGAACCACTCATTCAGTGTACTTGTTGTTGATAGGCAGTGCATCCTACACTTGTACACCTAAAAAATTGTAAACAAATAAAGGAGAATACCTTGATTTTCTTTCATTTTCTTAAATAATCGACTATTACGATTTTAATCTTTTCGGGGGCCCTTAAAAGTCAGGGATCCTTGATCAACAGCCTTATTAGTCCGGTAGCTCTGATTTATTTGTATCATACAGTAGGAATAAAGATTCCATGCTTCGTTTTTTATTTGATTTATGGGTGTAACTTAAACCTATACCACATATATTTCAAGCTCAATACCTTGGAAATTTGAGCTCCTGTGCAAAAACTGATGTGATATTTGTACTCAGTGTGCCAAATTTGTACTAAATCAGCTCCAAATATCCGTGCACCAAAATGACTGTTGCCTTGTGTAATCCACGTGTTAGGTGGTTGACAGATACCGTTGGGATTTGAGGTGAGGAGATTTCAAGAACAGAGGAGTGAAATGGGGTCGTTTCCAAAATTTTAAAAGTATTGTTTTCTGAAAGAACATGCTTAAAAACATAGGACCTAACCATTTTTTAAATAATTTGTTTAAGTTTAATATTTTTAAAAAATGACTTGAATAGGTGCCCTCTCATTAATTACGCTTCTGCCGATTGCATAACAAATGATGGAATGGCATTCAGTATTGCCATTCACAGAGCAAAATGTTTAATTCGCGGTTGATAGCAAGAGTAGAGCGCTATTGTAATTCGCTGCTTGATTATCATAACGTGGAAACGCGGTACAAACTGCGCCAAAGAGCATCATTTGTGACGTCATCAAGACCACGCCCTGTTTGCAAAAGCGGACATTTTAGAAAATTAATTCAGAAATAACTGTTGGGAAAATGAAATAATTTTCTGGGTCCATGTTATTTTATTTTGCTTATTCTATCAATTTCAGTGACTAAAAGTGCTACTTTTGACTGAAGGAAACAACCCCATTGATTACACTCATGGAGCGAAAAACAGGAAAATCGATTATTCCGATTAAATAATAAACTCTAGATCCTTTCTAAAAGCCTAATTATGTTTTTCCAGAATAATCAAAGAACTATACACTATTTCTCCGCAAAATTTCCCGTTTTACTTGAGTTTCCTCTTCCTGGCAACGCAGAGTCTTATCTGATAACAACCGCAATTACGTTCTGTTGCTGTTTCCATAACTGTTCATGCATCTATGAGTGGTGTGATGTAATTTTTCGTACGTTTTTGCACTAGGACCACCAAAATAACAAGTTTATAGGTGATTTTGTGTCGCGTACTGTTTTTAGGGAACAGTTTTAGAGTTCGTTTTCCTTTTCAAACATCGAATCATTGTTACTTTCAATGCAAACTCAAGTGGTGTTATAATTTAGCAAACATTTGGCGAAATATCGCCAAGTTTTTGGTCACCAAGTTATGTTGCCAACTTGGGGACAAATTTGGCGTTTTTTTTTTATTTTTATTTTTTAATTAGGTTTCAATTTGGCCACTATAGGCGATATTTAAAGAGTTAATCATTGAATCACACTAAAATTGCCAATATTAGAAAACATAATTGTATAAAACTTTTTTTTTTTTTGCTTCGGTTCGCAACAAAATTGGGGTGAAAATATTTAAAGTGTTTTTACTTCCTTTTACAAAAAAGGAAGTATTGCATTCGTGAAAAAATTTTCACTCAAAAATTGGCCTTAATTTCCATTTTGCTCACCCCCGAATGAATGTTGAGTTTTTTCCCGACAAGACCACACGTGGATATATGCCTAGGAACGTACAGACACCCGAAATATCCCTTTTGACAACCCCCGAGTTAATTACAACGAATTTTCTCGGGACGTCTGTATGTATATGCGTATGTGTGTATGTATCTCGCATAACTCAAAAACGGTAGGCCCTAGAAAGTTGAAATTTGGTACGTAGACTCCCAGTGGGGCCTAGTTGTGCACCTTCCCTTTTGGTTGCATTCGGATGTTCCTAAGGGGGTCGTTTGCCCCTTTTTGGGGGAATCATTATTAATTTCGATGTAAACTCAAGTGGTGTTATAATTTGTCGGACACTTGGCAATATATCGCCAGTCTTTTGGTCGCCAAGTTTTATCGCTAACTTCGCGACAAATTTTGCGATGTTTTTTAATTTGGTGTCAATATGGCCACTGTTGGTGATATTTAGAGAGTAAACAATTGAATCACATTAAAATTGCCAATAATGGGGAAATGACATTAAATTGGAGTAAAAGGAAGTCATGTGATGCACACATCAGCTCGTTGTTTTTCATGATCAAGCCTCTCTTACACTTCTCTGCAACCAATTTGTATGAATTTGCGAAGATACTCTCGAAGAAAAGGGTTGTAATGGACCATCCTAATTTTAATTGATGAATCAATATAGTCACATAGCTTCAATGCAGATTGATGGTTTTATCACAGCCTTGTGGTTTTTATACAGAATCACACATTTTTAACTACCTAAAGGACAGAAAAATGTTTCAAATTTTGCTGTGCAGTGTAATTTGCTGAGAAAAATCTACTTACACCATATCCATAGTGGAGCCCTTGTAGTTGTGAGCCTTGTAGGAAAGAGCTGCTTCGGTGTAGGGCAGCTCTACAGACCCTCTGCCGAAATGTTGGTCTTTCTCTATCTTCGCCAGTTTTCCGTACATGTCGTCTACGATAAGGTAACTCACCTGCGGAGCAAATTTGGAATTAGATTATGAACTTCGTGTGAGATATTACAATCAGTATTATAGAAGCTATTTGCACTAAGAAATTGATTGAATTTAAGCAACAAATATATATGGTCTATAGTCGTACTTTGAAGTATTATTGTGTAAATTATTTAATAATTTCTTGGAATATTTTTGTATTTACTAATTTCTAAAGAATTAGCAGCTAAGTACTTCATTTAAGTTATATAATGTTTATGTCATTTTTCTAATACGAATTTAATGACTTGAATTAATTACTTGAATTAGTAGTCATCCTGAATTCCGTACAGCAATTGTAGAGCACTACAATGTCGAATCCCAATTAGCAATTATTGTTTGGTAAGCAAAAGTGTGCTGCTAGTATGGAATGGTAAAGGTTTTTTGCTCTAAAAATAATGTACTTGATAAAAACACGTGCTGTGGCTCCACTGCAGTTTTGGTTTTATTGAAATTAAATAATTGTAGACATTTAGAAAAAGATCCCCATTAACTTCCTCAGCTTCTAAGCTAGATTTTTCCTTTCTTATGCTTGGTTGTTGCTCAAGAACTGCAACTTTTGGATAATAACGATTTCGATTGGATATATGTCTTGCTGTATTCAATTCAACATGCATCATTAACGCTGACCATTGTATCAGTGAATTTCATTCATTATAGCAAGAGGTGAATACTGCTTGATTTCACCGTTTCACGAAGTCGCTGTCTCGGTAAAAGTTTTTTATAACTTTGCTAATTTTACCTTTCACTTTAAAAAGACGTTCAAACAGCTTAACTTACTTCACTGTCGTTCGAGTCATCCTGTGTTTCGTACAAGTTTCTGTCGCCCTTTTCAATGTCGCGCCGAACATATGTCAGGTTTTACATTGCTTTCTTCTTTGGGGCATAAGAGTGTGCACTTTCTGTAAGTTAAAGGTTTTGAGTGCAGTCCTGAAATGCTCCAACATTGCATTCAGGCTACTCCAGCGAGTTTTCGAGCCTGTAATGCACTTTCTCTGTTTTTTCTAAAGCGTAATTTAGTGGATTTTAAATTTTAGGGATGGTTTTCGAAAATGTTTCTAAATATTAAGCATTTTTTCAATGGGGTCGTTTCCAAAATTCTAAAAGTATTTTTTTCTGAAAGAGCATGCTTAAAAATATAAGATCTGACCATTTTTTAAATAATTTGTTCAAGTTTAATATTTTTTAAAAATTACTTATATCGGAGGGCTTTTATTGTTTACGTTTCTGTCGTGTGACATCACAAATGATGAAATGCCATTTATTGTTGCCATTCACGGAGAAAATTATTTAATTCGCATCTTTACTCGCGTGTATTGGCAACAATAGGGTTGATAGCAAGCATAGAGCGCAACTTTAATTCGCTTCTTGATTATCATAACGTGGAAACGTGGTAAAAAGATGCGCCAAATTGCATCATTTGTGACGTCATCAAGACCACGCCTTGTTTTCAAAATCGGACATTTTAAAAAGTTAATTAAAAAATGACTGTTGTGCAAATGAAAGTATTTTCTGGGTCCATGTTATTTTTACTTTCTTCTATATCTAATATATAGAAGAAAGTATTGGATTCGTGCAAATTTTCGAATTTCGAATTTTGACGGATTCGAACGTTTTGAGGTGTGCTGAGTCCATTTCGACTATTTTTGGAAAATGTCTGTCTGTCTGTGTGTGTGTATGTATGTATGTGTGTATGTGTGTGTGTCACGTCTGTGTGTGACCAGTTTTTTGTGGCCGCTCTACAGCAAAAACTACCGCACGAAATCGAACGAAATTTGGTACACATATGTGCCCCTATGTGAACTTGTGCCCATTGGTTTTTGGCGCGAATTCCTCCAAGGGGGGTGGAGCAATGGGACGTTTTTTGAGTTACGCGTGCTTGCTATTCCTCAGGAAGTAACTGGCGGAATCAAACAAAATTTGGACCATATGTTGCCATTAACAGGAACAGGTGCTGATTCAATTTTGGTGGCAATAACTCAAACGGGGGTTGAGCTATAGAACGTTTTTTGTCGTCAATTGTGACTGCTGTATCTCAAGAAATAATGAACGGAATGAAAGAAAAATTTATCGGCAAGTAGACCTTAGTGGGCAATCGAATGTTCTTTTTTTTTCATTGTGAGTGCCATTTCTCAAGAAGTAATGCTACGTTCTGGATGAAATTTGGAATAAATGTGAATCTATTTGTAAATAGGCGTTGTTTCAATTTTGGCGCCAATCGCTCCATGGGGGTCTGATTTTTTTTTTTTTGTGTTAATAAAAATAGCTTTATAAATGCAACAATAAGAAAGATAAATTACAATATTTTCGTCTGCTTATTTCACGTGATTTTAATTTTCGGGAGATAATCGGAAATGTTATCGCAATGATTTAAAATTAATAACTGTTGCCATTTTATGTTTGTTAACAAATAAAACATCTAATTAATTCAAGCAAGGCTTTTAAAATAACTTTCAAGTCGTTCTTTGCTTTGCTTTTGCGGGAATTCAGGAATTCGGACGGTCGTCAAGTTTTTTTTTTTTGCTGGGAATATTGCATTCTTTTCAAGCATAGGGATTGATCAGAATTCACAAGAAAGATATAGAAGAAAGTTTCGTGATGGCCACAACATACTAGTTTACTTATTCTATCAATTTCAGCGACTAAAAGTAGTACTTTTGACTGAAGGAAACACCCCCATTGCTGAACGTATGAAAACTGAAATTTTAAATGAGAATACGGTAACCAATTCATTCTCAAGAAACATACTCTATTTTTATTTTGCTCTTAAATGATAAATCCACCGTTGATTATATAAGACACAGAGTTTTTCTTTCTCTATTCTTGCAGATATACGAGGAAGGTAACTCAAACCTAGATGCTGCTTGTGAAAATAGTCGTTTTATGAGCGGCAAAAGCTGGAAAACGCTAGCATGAAAAAAAAAAAAATGCGGGATTGAGAAAAAAATCCCACGGAATCAATCCCTTTAGCGGGATTCGGGATCGGGATTTCGGAATTGGAAATCCTAGCGGGTTTGCTTCAATAGCAATTGTGAAGGCTGTTAATCTAACTCACAGTAGCAGCTTTTACAATTGCTCTCAAAGATAATGTGACAATTCAGGCAGAAAATCAATCATTTAATGTTTCTAACAGAAATCTCTGATCTAATGCAAGACCACTTCGTCTTATAAATCTCAGATTCCTTCAAAACTTGCTCTTACCTGGATATTTCTGTCTATGAACCAGTTAATTTCGAAATCGTCGTCGTCTTCACCGAAGGGGTTGATCAACTGTTCTGCCACCTGTAAGGCAAACATGTCAAGATATTGGTTCAGAGAATGTTGCCAATCATGACTCATTAAAGTAACTAGATTTTTTTTTTTTAATTTTCCAGGTTTGGTTGAATAAAAACTATTTTACAGACAACTCATTTACGTTCGTTAATCGTTCGTCAGTATAATGTACTGTAAATTGGCGTACTGTTGTGGAAAAAAGCGTCGAAGCTCTTGTCCCTCTATTATTTCCAGGATAATAGTGCTTATTATTTTGTGAATAGCATACCCCAACTATTAAAGTGTCTTTTCAGAATAGCCTTTTTTGGTTGACACAGCATAAAGTCAATGCGCTTGCAATGTTTGTAATCAGAGGAGAGGCAGAATATTTTCTGGGAAGGATTTTTCAAAATCAGTAATTATTTTTTTCTTTCTTATTCATTTACAATGCAAAAATATTGTCCAATATTTTTTATAAAACAGTTTGTATGACTTAGCAATTTTGAAAACGAAGTACGAAAATGTGTCAACTTTTTTGTTTACTTTCATAAAATTAAAGGACAGGAATTGTAGGGAGGATAACTGACGACCACTGAGATGTAATTGGTGAAAAACTCTACTCACCTTCAGCCATCCCAAAAAGAAGAAAAACTGTAGAAATGTGTACACGGGAAAAAAGAGGTCGATGTCATGCCCCTTGTAACCCTGTTCTGGATCTAAAAATTGCCTTCCGACCAAGCAAGTGCAAAAGTACAAATGTGTAAGAAGGGTGACCACCTGGAAAAGAAAAATATTTTTGTCAAATTGTAAACATGGTTCGTATGTGAAACAATGCTCTTAGACAACTAAAAAAAAGCGTATTTTCATTTATAAAATGTACAGTCGGACCTCCATATATCAAAGTAGCAAATTGCCGGAAAAAAATTCGATATATTGAAATTTCGATACATAGAAATAATCTTATTTTATCCTGAAAATCACCTAAAAATTAAAGCTAATTTTCGTGTATGAAACCTAATTTCTAATTTATACGAGCATCGGATCAAATGAAAGTTAATCATTAAAAAAATAACAGAAATTACATGTTTGCGCCTTCATACATCTTCACTCTTCGGCAATTCAACTTGATCCGCAACATAAGGGGATTTTCGTTTTGACAAATCGAGAGAAAAGTAAAAAATTAATCTACTTAACTTGAATGATTTTTACTGCAGCTAAAACGACTAGGAACGATAATCAACAGACAAAAGAGATGATTTGAAACTGATTTTACAATGTTACTGGTTACAACTAAGATTTGAAATAAACTTGAGGGAATTTAAGAACTCCGTAACGAAACAACGACCTATCTACACACCCCTCAACCCTAGATTCCTTATGAGTTTCGTAGCAACCTTTAGTGAACATAATGTTCTCCCCCAACGTTCATTTTTCATAAGGCATTCTAAAGAGGAAAAGAAAAATCTACGAATATCTCGAAAAAAAAAATCGATGTATAGAGATTTTTTCGATATATAGAAACAATTTTTCTACGTAATGAACATAGAAATTTGCTGGGATTTCGATATATAGAAAATTTCGATATGTGGAAGTTCGATATATGGAGGTCCGACTGTATTTCTTTTTTGTACATAGAGCCATTTTACACTAGTGCATCACGTACTGATTTTGAATGCGTACCTGAGTGTAAACCAGAGGAACAGTTACCCAATCATGTCCCCACAAATGACCAGTTTTCGTTCTCATGTTGTTCACTTCCTGAAAAAAATAATAAAATAATAATAATAATAATTGAATTTTGACATCTTGAATTCAAATTGTTTTTCGCAATCACGAGTATGGGTGTATGTCGGCGTGTGTGTATGTATGCGCGTGTGTTTGTGTCTGTGTGCATGCATGAGTGTGTGTGTGTGTGTGTAGATGTGTGTATGTATGCGTGTGTATGTGTAGGTGTGTATGCATGCGTGTGTGTGTGTGTGTGTATGTGTGTGTGTGTGTAGGATATGGACGCAACCTGGAGACGGTTTTCGCTAGAGGAGTAGCATCGGGAGACGCCGGTCGACGGTTGTGCTGCAGAGGGAGGCGGGGGGAATCACATATTACATCGAAACAGTCAAATAAAAACAATAAGCAATGTGATTGCTCAAAAAAAAAAATGACAACAAATTACATCAAATTACTTTTATCTTTTCCGAACATTCCAAAGACTAAGTGATAGGGAATGCCGGAAAAAATAAAGGTAAAACAGCGGGGCACAGTGGAATGGTAAAATATTTTAACAGTTTGCAGTGCCACCTATTCAACAATATTTTAACTATTTTCATAAAAATATGGTTGATACAGTTAGAAAATAAATAGCTCTAAAGATCAAGGAAAATAATACTACCTGTATAAGCATAGGCGGATTTAGGACTGAGTTCCTGGGGGGGCAGGATTTTTTTTTTTTAGCAACATTTTTATTTTCCCCACTCCCATGTTTTTGTCTGTTTCCTGTGATGCCTAAGTCCATGCTTTACTTTTCTGTGTGTCGTTTTCATTAATGTGTGTTTTCATGAGGTCCTTTTTGAATTGACCTTAAGAGAGGCAGCTGGTATCAAGAGAGTGAAGCAGGGCTCCCTTTTAAGTGGATAATAGAATATCTTCAATTTTAGGGGGCCGGGGGTTTCTCCCCCAGAGAAAATTTTGTAAAATGGATATAAAATTCTGCAGTTTGAAGCCTTATAAAGGTTAATTGGATAGACATAGAAATTGATAACTAGATTGTACAGTTGTATTGTTCAAACTTTGTAAGTTTGAACAATATGTAATTTTAAGTTTGAAAGAAAAAATAAACTATAGATTTCTCATAACTTTTTTTTTAATTATAAGTAGTGCAGAAAAGGAAAAGGAATAGAGGTAGTGTATCATTTTTTCCCCCTAGCTAAACAGATTAACAATATACAGTAGAAATTGGAGCCCACTTTGCTTAGGATTTTCAAAGACTTATCTAATTATTTTCAAGGACTCTAGAATAAATAAAATTATTTAACGCTCTTCATTTGTACTTTCCAGTCTCTGATATTTTAGTGTTCGATTGTAAATTTTTAGTCCTGTTCTAATTTTGTGAGAAATAGCTATTTTAAATTTAAAAGAAAAAAGAAACTATAGATTTCTCATGATAACAACTTTTCTTCAGTTGCAAGTAGGGCAGAAAACTAATAGAAATAGAAGTAGTGCGTATTTTTTTCCGTGCTAAACGGATAGACAATATGCAGAAGAAGTAAGATAAAAGCAATCAATACAAAAGAATTTCCAAAATACTGCATCCGGGATTGAATAAATAGCAAGATATGAAATACATGAGTCACAAAAATTTATTTCAAATAATGTTATTAATGTGAGAATCATGATTTTTACATTTTTAATACAGGATGTGGCAAGGAGCTGAATTTGACATATTTTGGCATTCCACCCCTCTACCATTTGTTAGAAATTTTAAAATTCAAGGTTTGTAGCCACACGTTTCCAAATATTCAAAGCTTTCAAGTACTTAAAAATGAAATTAGTTTTTTCAAGCAATTTCCATCTTTTAAGGAACGAATCATAAATATTTTTGAGAGTTAGGGACCCACTTCAACGCAGGGGCCCTAAGCAATAGTTTGTTTATCTTATAGGCAAATTTAGCCCCGTTTGTAATTCACTCTTACCTGCAAATTTTTGTTTGTTTTTTTCGTAATTTTTACGAATTCATCAGTTTTTACTGTTAATGGATTTTTACGATTTTACCAATCTTTGTTAGGTTTTTATAGACTTTTATTAAATTTCAGCAAATTTTTCCAAAACTTTTGATGACTCTATTATTTAGATTTCAATAATGACAAGGACTGACTCACTTAGACTTAGACGATTATGACTTACCTTAATTTTTAAACAGTATTTATAAAGTAAGTAAAATTGTACTCAGGGCCGTCGACAGGATTTATGGGCCCCTATGCAACTTTCTTCAGGGCACCTAACTTTTTACTTGAATCTCCTCTTTCTTCGCTCTGCTTTTACATAAATATCCTAAATATTGTCAATGGGTCTAGGTCTAATAAAAAGGTTTTTTGTTCTTTTTTTTAACTGAAAGTTTTTATTTCTCAATTAAAATTGCTTTGCTGTGCTTCTTCTTAATCAAACTTTGTAATGTTATTAAAAAGAGATTCTTGTATACAGGGCTGGATTTTGACTTAGTGGGCCCTAGGCTAGTTTAAGTATGGGGGACCTTTTTCGTAGCTCGGACAACATTATATTAGTAGCAAAACAGGCTATTTTTTAAGTTTTTTCCCCAACTATGTGTCTTTTCCTCTGGCACATATAGCGATATAGCCGTGAATGTGTTTTTAAAAAATGTTTTGTTATACTGTCTTTTTATTTATTTATTTTTTTTTTTTTTTTACCTTGGACGAGGAGGGTTTTCAGGACAGTTATACAGGGACCTCCTTTGAGTTGAAGGTAGAATACCTCAAATTTGAGGGGGTCCGGTCGTTTCTCCCCCGTAAATGTTTTTGAAAAATGCATTAAAAAATTCTGCATTTTGAGGTCTTTTAAGAGGTAATTCGAACTACAAAAACATCAGCAAAAATAGGAGAACAAAATACAGAAATGTTTTAAACTTATGCACTCTTTTGCAAATTAAGGCAATACAAAAGAAAAATTGCCCTTGGTTCAACAAATCGTTGATATTTATTGACAGAGAGGAAAAGCGAGAGAGAAGAAACGATATGACACAAAGTCTATCACTTGCTCACATCGACTTTCGGTTACATATTTTATTTTTCGACCCCGTTAGTTTTGATTATCCCTTTTACCTACCGACAAACACAACGCTGAATCAATTGAAAAATTATCTAGATTAAACAATGCATAAAATTCTTTAAAAGAAATGGTGGAAATATTTAAAAAATAGATACTAATGAGAAAGTAACACCCTCTTACATTCAGAAAGTTCACCTAAAGCTATAGTTTGTTTAGCTTATTGGTAAATTCAACACTGATTCTAATTAATACAGTGACACAGGGGAGCCCCCCCCCAAGAGAAAGGGCACCCCCTCCCCAAAAGAAATTTAATGGCCCTGCTCCCCTCCCCCCTAGGTGGGCACCCTTGAGTGACATAACAGTGCCCCTTTCCTTTTTAGACATTTGATGAGAAGTGCTTCGTCCAAAATGTTTTCCAACCTTAGGCAACCGTTTTTACTCTTGAAACAACGCTAGAATTAGTTTCATTTTGTATCACTGAATTTAAAACTCAAACCAATACATATTTTAAAATATTTCATCAAACTGAGTTGTTTGCCAATGTTTTAAGTCTCGAACGCTAAAAATGCAAGCGCTTTTTTTTTTTTTTTTTTTCATTTTTTACCCCTTGTCTATTTCACTACAATTCTGGTAATCTTTCAGAAATAAGCGGTTTTTTTTTTGTTTTTTTTTTAGCCTTGTAATTTACACAAAAGAAAAAAAAAATCATATTTATTTTTGGTTGATAGAGTCGATAGTGGGCTCTGAAGGTAAGGACAAAAAAAAATTCTCACTTCGAAATTGCAAGCTTGAAAACTTGTAATCTCTAGGAGAAAGAGTTTCTTCAAACTAAAAAGCTTTTTCTTTTCTTTTCTTTTTTTTTTCTTTTTTAAAGAAAGGAAAAGTGGTGGGAGGGATTTTTTCTTTTTCAAAGGCCCGCTTCGCGGGCCCCCAAATCTCTCACGGGCCCCTATGCAATGCATAGGCTTGCCCCCCCCCAATTCTCGACGGCCCTGATTGTACTCTCCCTCTAAGTAAAAAGATTAATATAATCAGAATACTCAGATAACTGAAATTTATTCAGTTTGCGATAGTATTTATTTTCTCTCTCTCTCTCTTAAAAAAAGAGAGAGAGGAGGAAAAAAACTATGTTTTTTAGAATTCCTCAAAAGGCCAATTAATCTACTAAGAACATAAATAAAATACACTTTAAATGTGGACAAAAATTATAACGAGTAGATCGTTCTGTTAGCGCGAATAGGGGGGGGGAGTTTTTTCCCCTTTGCTTTAGGTTCTAATTTGTTAAAATAATCGTCAATTATTATAAGTGTTGCAGCTGAATGTATAGCTCGTTTAGCCTACATTTTCATTCATACACTTGCCCAAATGGTTTTCAGTCCAAAATAGTGAATTCAGACACATTTTCAGCACCCCAGTGACAGCTGTACTATTTGTATTTAATGTTCGGGTTTTTTTCCTCTTGTCTTTTCTCCCATCAGAAAAGGACATTCGCTTTTCTCTTTATTTTCATTGAACTATTCAAAAAAGAAAAAGTCATGATTTTTTTTTAGTTTCAAGATTTTTGGGAGATGTGTTGTTACTATATAAAGTTCTTCCGAAACTGGGGGGCATTGCCCCCTGTGCCCCCCCCCCATAAATCCACCCATGCCCTTCTAAACTATTCAAAAAAGAATTTTTTTTTTTTTTAATTTTTGGAAGATGTGTTGTTACTACATGAAGTCCTCCCAAAACTGGGGGGGCATTGCCCCCCTCTGCTCCCCCATAAATCCGCCCATGCGTATAAGTCATTTTCAAAATTTGATTCACATATCGTAATAGGTACCATGTGATTTATCAAAAATATTTTTTCTGTCGTGTAGAATGATAAAGTTTTTTAATTAATATTTTAGGTATTAAATGATATCTACTGATATCCAGTGCAGTACTTAGTTAATATTGGGAAGAATTTGATTTTAAATCTTTACTAATAATAAAGCTGAAAGTCTCTCTGTCTGGATATCTGTCCGGATCTCTGTCTGTCAGGATCCCTGTGACGCGGATAGCGCCTAAACCGCTCGGCCGATTTTCATGAAATGTGGCACAGAATTAATTTGTAGCATGGAGGTGTGCACCTCGAAGCGTTTTTTCAAAAATTTGATTTTCTTCTTGCAATTTTAAGAACATTTCTCCGAGCAAAATTATCATAAGATGGACGAGTAAACTACCAAGCTATCATAACGTGGAACCGTAACATGGGCAAGCCAATTGGCGAGAAATTCATCATACATTATTTGTAAAAATACAGGCAAACCAAAAGAAGTTTTAGTTTTCTACTATGGGCAAAACCGTGCGGGTGCCACCAGTGTTTAATATAATTTCTGTACCTCAGAGCCAGAACGACGTAAGTCACATTATGATAATTTTACAGTAGAGAGGAAAAACTTTTTTCTGGCGCATGGTAAAGGATGGGACGCGCGTTCTTTTAGCACTGGTAAAAAATTTAAAAAAGTTTTTTTTTTTTTTTTGAGCAATCACGATTGCTTATTGTTCTCACTTGACTGTTTTGATGTCCTATCATTTTATTTTCCCACCGCCACCCTCTGCAGCATCACCGTCGACCGGGTCCTCACGATGCTGCTCCTATAGCGAAAGGGGATATAGGTTGCATCCATGTCCTACACACACGCACATACATACACATCTACACACACACACACACACACACGCATACACACAACTACCCACACATTCATGCCTGCACACTGACACAAACACATATGCCTACATGCACATACCCCCCCCCCACACACACATTCATACACACAACTACCCTCACACTTATGCCAGCACACAGACACAAACACACATCCCTACACACATACACATACCCCTACACACAAACATACATAGCCCCACACACAAACACACACGCCTACATACACACATTCGTGATTGCGAAAAACATAACTTGAATTCAAGATGTCAAAATTCAAATTTTTTTTTTTACATTCACATGGCTTGATGCAGAATAGAATGCATTATAAAATACACCAATAAACCGAAAATTACATTTTTTGGACTTACATCAGTCTGGTTCAGAGGTACAGATTTGACAAGCGCAAACGGCGCCAAGTGAAATATTTCATTTTGTTTACGCATTAATTTATTAACTAATTCTTTTTCATTCCTTCCTTCAGCCATTCACTTATTTTCTTATTCATTCACTAATTTATTGTTTCTAAACAATTACCGTAAAGTGGGACTACTTAAGCTTCCAGGGGCTATACTTGAACCCATGAGAAAAAAGTGTTTAAAATCCGTCCTGGTCCTATAAAACTCAATGTATAAACTTAAAAAAACTTTCTCCATGACAGATAGCAGTACTAGGATGAGGTTGGATCATGAAATAAAATTTCTGCTATTCCCGCCTTTTTCTGATTGAGGTTATGATTGCAAGCCGTTTAAACAGTTGTTTTTAGCGTCTGCAAACTTTCGCATGTAAGTTCACGGAAACATCTGATATCATCAAGGTAGTTTTATGTTTGGATTCTTTTTCTTACTAAAATAATAGAGTTTTAAGGTTATAACTATATAATTGACACAGTAACTAATATAAGTTAGTAAAAGTGCACTGGTTGCTTTAAAATGGGGCTACTTGAACCCAGTGTTCAAACAGCCCCAGACCACATTTCATCCCTAAATTATGTTAAGTAAGGTTTGTAATATTCTTTATCTTTATCTTTATTCTTTATTCTTTATCTTTAATAATAATAAAGCTGAATGTCCCTCTGTCAGGATCTCTGTCTGTCGGGATCTCTGTGACGCGCATAGCGTCTACACCGTTCTATTGATTTTCATGAAATTTGGCACAAAGTTAGTTTGTAGCATGGGGGTGTGCACCTCGAAGCGATTTTTCAAAAATTCGATGTGGTTCTTTTTCTATTCCAATTTTAAGAACAAAGCTACCATAAGATGGGCGAGTAAATTACGAAATTATCGTAACGTGGAACCGTAACATGGGTACAAGCCAGTTGGCGAGAAAATTCACCATACATTATTTGTAAATATACAGGCGAACCAAAAGACCTTTTATTTTTCTATTACGGGCAAAGCCGTGCGGGTACCACTAGTATTTTAAAATAAAGAGGTAAGTTGCTATTTATACCCGTTTATTTGCAGATCTGATGATAAAAAGGTCCGAAAGTAAAAAAGAACCCTTTGAAGTAGGAAATAATGCGGATTATTAAGAGGAAAAATTACAATTGTGTCCAGATTCAACTAATTCCGGAGAAATGTCTTAGAGAATGGCTTACTTGACTTAAGTACATCAATTCTAAAAAATAAATTAAAAGATCGTTCACAAAACAAGTCTGGAAATCCAGTAGTATTTAATAGCGAGGAAGAGCAGGTATTAAATAATATCAGGGAAAATAAATCCACCCAAGGTATTAAATTGAGGAGTTTTCATTCTTTCTAATGTTTAAATAATAAGCATTTCAATTGGTTTTAGCTGTAGTTAGATTATATTTCTGTTTGAGAAATTAAGTTTGCCTAAAAATGTTTTTATGTAAACGTTGATTTTATATTAATTTTTTCGAAAAATTTGAAATTTATATAATGCTCACTAGAATGTACGTTTTGAGTTTTTTTTTTTTTTTCAAAACCATTGGTTTTTCTTGATTGGTTCCTCTGTTTTATAGCTTTTTCGAATGGATTTGCTAAGTGGGACCAAGTAGCCCCAGCGTGGGGCTACTTGAACCCATTTTTTAAGAATAGAAAAAAATATATAAAGATGAGTTAAAATTAATGTTTAAAAAAGGCTTAAGGTGGTAGCAGAACGTCTGAAAAGTCGTAAAAACAAGGCTATCAGTTCACATTATGAGTTTAGCCAAAAATTCAGTGTAAAACTAAAGAAAAAAAAAACTGAAATTTCGATTCCAAGTACCCTTACTTTACAGTAATTAATTAATTTGTTTATGGTTTCCTTATATACTCGTTTATTTGCTCATGTATTTGATAAAAAATATTTTTAATGATCAAATAATTCATATTTCAAGAGAAATTATTTTATTTTTCCCTCTGTCCAAACGAAAAAAGGAAGAAAATTTGGTACTTGGCAAAAGTGAAAAAATATTGTCTACACCGAGAGCCAGGTTTGCTCCTCTTGCTTCAATTTTTTACTGTAACGTTAATTTTAATAAGGGTTTGATGTAAAAAAAATTCCCGTTTTAGCGAAGCCCTTTACAGCAATAATTTCCTTTTAGCTAAGACTTGGGTAATCCTCAACTACATAGGAACAATGTCATCATTCGCAATGTCGGTAAAAGCAAATTTTATTATAAAGAAATGATTTCGCTGGTCTTTTGAGATTCGACTGTATTTATTTGGTGGGCTTTTTTATACTTTAATGGATAAATTTATGCTGTTAAAGTTAGTTGGAGAATTATTTTACATTTTAATGTAACTTTATTTAACTTAGGTTATTTAATAGCTCTTTTTTTTTTTTTACCAGCCTGTTTTCTTCAAGGGTGTGCGTAGGTGGCTTTGCTTAGCTTATTTCCACTATACATTAAAATGTGAAAATGAATCGCGAAAATGAAATGATATCGCCAAATAAGCAGTTATCGTATAACGTAGTGTAAATACACAAATTCAAAGATTGGTTCTCTAACGCACCACTTAAAAAAATCCTATAAATCCGCAAAAAGATAAAATAATGTATGGTACCCCCAAATAAGTAATTTGCATGTGGTTTTGACCAAACATGGCTGAGGTGAATACTAAGGTTACCATAGAGATGCAGCATGTCACCAAACTAAGAAATCTTTGGTTTATAATACAGAAAAATAGTCATCCTCGAAAAATAACGATCTATTATCACGATAACGCTAATGTGTTGATTTCTTTCACAAGTGCTTGAAAAAATGCTTTTCTCAAAAGAATGAATCACCATCGTTTCCTGAAAACTGGGTGGTAAAACATGTGAAGAGCCACGTCAGCTTTACCAGCGAAAATAATAAAACCGTCACGTGATCGAATCCCACCTGATCTAACACCTCATGACTTCTTCACCTGGGGTTTCATCAAATTCCTTTTAGGGAGGGGAAAAGTCACGAATATGTTTCTGCTGCTTGCAAGGAATGGGGAAACAGTCAGCAGCATCACAATTGGTCAACGAAAGGATGTGTGAACCATGGTGGAACGTTGATCGCATAGGGTTGACATGATTAAATTTCTTTGTACATAATTATGTTCCTTGTTTTATGTATGCATTCGTATTCCTCATAAAAATTGCTGATCATAAAAATGGAAAGTTATTTTTGTAACATCCAGTAGAGATAAGTTCATTATATTAAGAAATTTACCCCGATTCTACGTTTTAATCTTTGAAGAATCTTCAGTCTTAAGACTTATAAGAGAAGGGTCTTCAGACAACTTCCCTAGTTTTAATGTAGTTTTGCCTAGACAATCGATAATTTAGTCTTACTTCAAGGATTTGCTTGACAGGTTCGCCCTGCTGAATCCGTCCTTCCTTCACCGCCAAGTTGACGAGATTGATGAACCAGATGTACGGAATCCAGTGCTTATTAACGGAAATATTGATGTTGTCAAACATCTGTTTCTCTTCTTGAGTAATTAGACCTGGAAATAATAGATAAGGTACTGTCTCAATTTAAAAAGGTACACATTTCGGATTTGCAAAACGATACTCTAAAAAAAATTGCAAGATTTTTTATATCACTAAGAGCTTCTCTACCTTCTAATTTCGCTCATCAATCTCGGTGGTAACGTCTGACATGCATGCTCCCATCATAAAATTAACATTATACTGATGCGTACAGCTACGACTGTTCAATTCACGAATGATTTCAATTTCAATCTGGAATTTCAGGCCAGGATGGTTCAATCCAGGAGTCACCATGATGGTAATCCGGAAGCCTTACCTTTTTTCCAAAATACGTCTGTCAGTGAGTAGCAAAAGCATGGGCGTCCATATGTAAAATTGTAAGGGGGGGGGCTTAGATATTTTAATCATGGTTTAGCAGGATATATTCCCCATGGAAACAGAAAAAGTACTAAAAGCAAGGAAATTATCATTTCTAAAGGGCGGGGGGGGGGGGGGGGGGCTCGAGCTCCCCCCCCCTATATGGGCGCCCTGGAGCAAAGGACATTATAAAGGTTGAACAGAAGTCATATGTTTATTGTAATCTGAGAATAACGAAGTACCTGCTTCGATGAGATGCATCATGGTCGGAAACCTCTTCTTAGCTGATCCGCTGATCGTCTGAAACAGAATGATGGTCGCCAAGTTCACGTAGCGAGCCAAGGTTCGTCTCAACACTCGTCCTCGCTCGTCCGCTCCATTGACATACATGGTCAAGGTGTGCGTCACCCTGAAAAAAATAGGTGTTCCAAAATGTAAGATGAAAGTAAATGAAGAGGAATAGTGAGAAAACGAAAAAAAAAAAATTGTTGGAATAGCTAAATTATTTCAAAGGAGCACCTTAAACGGAGCGTTTTGAATTTATCATAGGTACAGGATACAGGCGAAAATTTCTCTCCCCTTTTCGGTTCATATCCAAGTACTGTGGTGGAGTTGTCTCGTGGCTGCTTATAAAGACACTTAGTTCAGTTATTTACGTTCTGTGGTAGGGGTACTAGTGGTTGTCTGTTAAATGCTCTTAATAATTGCGGCGTGTAAAATGGTGAAAACCAAAAAGGCACGTGGCTCCGGCATTGAAAGCAACAATAACTATCAATGTCAGCAAGCATATATATTTCTGATTCGATACCAGCGGTATCGTATTGAAAGGTACGATGCCTTACAGGTATCGATCTTAAAGATAGACCATCTAAAAATCAGTTTATTCCATATTTATGAATTAAATGAGATGCCTGAGACATCAAAGCTACAGTGGCACATGAAATGAATGGCGTCTTGAAGCCATTGTGTCTGCAATGGCAAATGGAATGAATAATGTTTTGAAGTCATCAATGTCTGCTTTGGCAAATGAAATAAATGATTTTTCGAAGACATCAATGCCCGCAATGGCACATGGACTTAAATGACGCCTTAAAGACATCAATGTCTGCAATGGCAAATGAAGTGAAGACGACATCAATGTCTGCAACGGCTAATGAAATGAATGAGGTCTTGAATTCATCGATGTCCGTAATGGCAAGAGAAATGAATGACGCCTTGAAGCCGTCGATGCCTGCAATGGCAAATAAAATGAATAAAGTCTCGAAGACATCAATGCCTGCAATATCACTAGGCGTAAGTAACGTGTCAGAGACGTCTAAGTCAGCAATGTCCCATGAAAGGAATGCCGTCTCTCAGATGCCATTGTATGTCAGAGGGTAAAGTGTGTTATAAGGTTTTTTCCATAGACTAATAATAAGAGTAGACCGAGCTATGGCAACCCTTTTGCTGCTCATAAACCAAACCATGTGACTGGTGGATATCCTAGCAACAGCGGGCGTTGATCGTAGCAGACGATCAACGCGAGCGAGAAATAAAATAAATAGAATTGATGGAACACGGAAGAATGATCTTTTATAGAGTCCGATTTGTAAATATGTTATTCTAAGTTGTAAATATTTTGTTAATATAGCGAGTTTTTCGTTTAGATAGTATTGTGCATTTTCTTTATTCAATTTCAATAACTCTCTAAGCAATTAAAGATGCAAGCGCCCAAAAAGAATCGGCAAACGGTAAGATTTTTACCTACAATTTCAATTTAAGATACCGATTAGTACATTTTTGCGTTAACGCAAAAACTTTACGCCATTACGTTTACGCCAACGCTGACGTAGCAGTTCCGAATGAAATAAAAGTTACTGAAAACTGTGAACAAAAACTAATTACTAATGTCAAAAAAATGCATAACTAAAAGAAAAACTTCAATCATCTCTGCAACTTGGAAAAAAATTATAATAAAAACACATTACGTCTTAAAATACATGTCGAGTGCCAAACTATAGATAATCCTGCCATCTAGCAACCATGCTGCCAAAGTTTTCGCCAAGCCTTCCACCAGTCACATGATGTATCCATGAAACAATTTTTTCATCAGCTAGTCGGGGAAAGCTCTGTCTACTCTTATTATTAGTGCATGGTTTTTTCATAACTGTAGTACTTTTTTGTCATGTAAAAAAATGTCAAAGGAATCCGAGCAGACATGAAAATCAGCTCACCTGTCGGGCCAAGGGAGGTTGAGAAACTGATTCCACCACCTCGTGACGACAAATGTGACGTAGAAGCCGAGGACGAAAGACATGGGCATCAGACCCGCCGTCTGGTTGCAGTAGAGGGCCACCTTCTCGAACACTCTGAAAGAGACTGACGATACATTGGCTACTTGACTGGCCAAATCATTAAGGAGAAATACAAGAAGAGATCACGATTCTTCTATTATTTTAAAAAACAATCGATATACAATCAGGTAATCGTGGTTTACTTTTCTCACAAAAATAATGTGACAACCAGCGTAATTAAGCTTGAATTACAGATATATTACAGACACACGTGTTTTAGTGTTACAAAAAAATTCATTATCAACTCATACAGTTGCTTCTATCGAATTTTGTATATTTCGGCGATCTTAACTTAATAATGGGGCTTCTTTAAATCCAGCGCATGTGCCTTCAATATTTTTGCTATTGAAGCTAAAATTACGCCTGCTGTCTCATTTTTTACTAAATAGTATTTTGTGTCTCTTCTGAACGCTAATTTGTTCATTTGTTTTTTTAAAATAGTTTGTGTCCATATTGCGTTAGAGACAAGCAATGAAATTTTAACTACCAGATCCAACCATGAAGTTTATTACACACTCAACGCAACCTTGCTTATTACAAATGTAATACCCGCTATTACCATTTGATCGCTATTGCTCACGAATCTGGCAAATAATTTTACCAAGTATGTTGTACATATGTGGAGCATAAGTTTTTCAGATTAAAAATAATCGAGAATTATTTTCGAACGCGAAATGAACAAGATTGTCAGACCTCGCCTTACTAGAAATTGAGTACGAACTCAGTAACAGTTAAAATGTTTCTCAGTTTTATAAAATTTTGTAACCTAAAATTTCACCAAAAAAAAAAAAAAAAAACTCCTCTGAATTATTCTTACCAACTCAGTTTTTACAAAAAGTATTTTTCAAGCATTATGAGTACTTGTACAAATGAATCTTTTCATTGCAGTTTCACAACTATGCATCATTTAGCTTTGAGTGCGGAGCTATGCAAAAGCTAAATCCGACCCCGATCTGAAGTTATGGAATGTGCTCTGACTGTTCGAAATCCCTTCAAGGCAAGAGCAAGTGTAGCTGCCACCATTGATGGCGTGTAAGTCTTTTTAGTCATTCTCATTTTTCTGCGATTAAATGGCTAATTAATATCACTAATGATAATTCTGTTCGACGTTGTATTCAGTATGTGACCATTTAATAACTCCAAACTGCTAGTTCTTATTAACAAGGCAGTCTAGTAATTTTAGCACCTTAATTTTTAAATGGAAGATTCCATATAGCTAGCATGTTTATATTAGATGTGTTCATAGTTGTTTTTAAATGAAAAAACAAAGTAGTAGCTTTTTCTAATATGATTAAATATCAATTAGTTATCACTTAATAAATTGGTAATTCAAGATGTTTTGTATTTGAATTAGCAGCTTAGCTTCAGCGAATAGAAAAAGAAAAGTAAAGTTCCTTCTTTTCATCGTCTCCTTCCTTTTCATATGTTATAAATGATTCTTGGTTTTAACTTTCCCAGAAAAGGAAAGAACTGCTTTCAAATAAAGGTTTTGTTCAGAAAAGTTTAGTTTCAATCATGTGGGGACTTTGGTGGAAAATACGAGGAGTACAGGGAAGGAGCACGAAATGTCAATCCTTCCTGTGTTCGAAAAAATTCATGTTTGGAAGCTCAAAACCCCATCCTATCTTGCTAATGCTTTATGTTTTTTTTTTCTTCACTTTGACCCTTCTCCTTTCTTAAGCGTTAAACACACTCAATGTCATGAGTCTAAAATCGCGGTAAATAATTATAACTAAAATTAAAAATTTTAAAAAACCCCGACTGAGTTCCAAATGTAGAACTAAGAGGGAAAACTGAAAATCCTTTTAAAAGCCTAATAGGGTAACATCTCCAGTAATCGGCAGTTCACCAGTAATTGGCACTTCGAACAAAAATGTCCTAAAATAAGATTCGTATCCAATCTTTTAAAAGTAGAAAACTATATACCAACTGAATGTACATGTACTTTAAAGATTTTAACTTTAATTCATGTTACTAAATGGTAGCAGTGCACATGGAAAGAGAACAATTGTGGTAGAGAATCGGTTCATTTGTTATGGTTCCTTAGAATCATCGAGTCAATGTTCCTTTATCTGTGGAAAAAGCTATAATTCGTAAAATCGAAACTGCATACCGAACTAATAAAACAGCAATAATCTCTATATTGTTTTCCATGCAACACTCAAAATTTATTTTCATTTCTCTAAAATACTTTTTCAACCTCAAAATGTGTGATTTAACATTAATTTATGTAAAATTACCTACTTTAAATTAACATTTATTATGTTTCTTATGATGATAAAATTTGTATGTAATCTAAAAGTAAAAAAATTAAGTGGTTTCCCAGTTATATTAACATAGGCCAATTACTGGTGATTTTGATATATATATATATATATATATATATATATATATATAAAATATCAGTTCAAATATTTTTTATTTTAGTAAACTAAGTAGAAGTACAGATGTGCACTCTTTAATACAAAAATATTTGCAAGTGAGTTTTTTTTTTCTATGTAATAAAAACAGAGGTAAGTTTAAGGACAAACTCTTAAAGTGCCAATTACTGGGGTCGTTACCCTATTAATAAAATCAATTAAAAATATTTTATTTGTTAACATTAGAAACTGGCAACAGATAAAATTTTTAAATCATTACTTTTAATTTCCTTGTCGGCCAACATTGAATTCGGTTACTAATCGCGTGAATTAGGCTTAGCAGTGTTTAAAATCTGCTTTAAAAATGCGTTGTAATTCGAATTCTATATAGCATGGAAGTTTCAAACACATTCTATCAGACGCGGAAAAAAATACTCTTTATTGTGATACTAAATTTTAAAAATTTTAAATATGTTTTCAGTGCAAAAATTGCAAAAAAAACCTTTTAGAGGTTTTTAGTTGATAGCTTCGTTAATGAATGTCATCCGAAGACGCAACCTAGCTAAGAACACTCTCGATCAACTCTCCTTTCGAATATTTTTTTTTATTAACACGCTTTTATTAGCTTCACCTGTATGTATGTATGTATGTATGTATGTATGTATCTTGTAACGGAATCTTGCAGCTCAAATTTCGTCCACTTCCTGCGATCGGATTCTTTTGAAATTTGGCACGCTACCTCAGACCCGATGACAATGCAATTTTCTATAATCAAATTAATTTATGAACTCTTTTAATTGTTGGTTTTCTTCAATTTTAATCAATATTTTGGCCTAAATCCAACAATGTGAAAAAGGAAAATTTTTTAAAAATACATTAAAAAATGCTAGCAAAAATTATTTAAAAATACCTACAAAAACCTTCAATTATTGTGCATCAGACAAAATTTTTTCCAATGTTCCAAGGTAATTAGAACATGAAATATAATTGTTTTTAACTAATTTCATGCCAAAATGTAGGTGAGCCTTCAATTGGAAATTCATTGCTGATCAGACCATTGTTGAACAGAACTTTTATTCAAATGCATCTCAAATTTTCAAAGTAATATAAATATGATTTCCGCAAACATACATTGATGACTCACAGTAGCTTTCCATCGGGGTGGCTTTCTCTTAACTTTAAGATATTACCTCGCACTCGTTTTATAAATAATTTCGTCAATTCTGGATAAATATTTCAACTGTAAGACTAAAAAACAGAAAAAAAAATAATAGTTTAAAAAACTAAAAAAACACGCTTTCGTAGCAAAATGAACTAAAAAGTGAAAAATAATCTTTGGATGATAGTAGTTGACCAATCACTTAATTTTAATGTAATACGAAAAAGCGTGGGGGGCTTCTTATCAGTTGTCTTGAATTTCTTCCATTTGTTGTCCAAGCAAAAATGTTAATAGACAGCATCCCACGCTTTTTTGTATTACATTAAAATTAAGTGATTGGTCAACTACTATCATCCAAAGATTATTTTTCACTTTTTAGTTCATTTTGCTACGAAAGCGTTTTGTTTTAGCTTTTTAAACTATTTTTTTTTTCAAAATCGGTTCATTCGTTTAGGCACTAGAGTACCACACACACACACACCATAGACTAATAATAAGAGTAGACCGAGCTATGGCAACCCTTTTGCTGCTCATAAACCAAACCATGTGACTAGTGGATATCCTAGCAACAGCGGGCGTTGAACGTAGCAGACGATAAACTTCAGCGAGAAATAAAATAAATTGAATTGATGGAACACGAAAGAATGATCTTTTATGGAGTCCGATTTGTAAATTTGTTATTCTAAGTTGTACATATTTTGTTAATATAGTTTCTTTAGTCAATTTCAATAACTCTATAAGCAATTAAAGATGCAAGCGCCCAAAAAGAACCAGCAAACGGTAAGATTTTTATATAAAATTTCAATTTAAGATACCGATTAGTACATTTTTGCGTTAACGCAAAACGTTTACGCCTTCACGTTCACGCCAACGCTGACGTAGCAGTTCCAAATGAAATAATAGTTACTGAAAACTGTGATCAAAAACTAATGCCAAAATAATGCATAACTAAAAGAACAACAGTTCAATCTCTGCACCTGGAAAAAAAAATATAATGAAAATACATTGCGTCTTAAAATACGTGTCGAGTGCCAAACTACAGATAATGTTGCCATCTAGCAACCATGCTGCAAAAGTTTTCGCCAAGCCTTCCACCAGTCACATGATGTATCCATGAACCAATTTTTTCATCAGCAAGTCTGGGAAAGCTCGGTCTACTCTTATTATTAGTCTATGACACACACAAAAAAGTTAAACTTATAACCCCCTTGCATATGCACATGCACATATAATTCGGGCTCTACTCATTACCTTTTTTGCTCGTCGGTCATGTAGAACCTGTAGAAGCAGCTGATGACGGCATAGGCACCCCCGTAGAGCAAAAGCTCTTTGAAGACCAGCTTGTAGATGCTGCCTCGCCACTTGAACAGCAACTTGGCGAATCCCATGAAGCTGGTGTTGGAGACATGCTTCTGGTAGGTGATGGTCATGGCGAGCGGGAAAAATGGGGCTGAAAGAATGAAAATGCATCCAGGGTCAGTAATACTTATGGTATGGATTCGATTGGTAGTAGTCCTGTTTCTGAATTTGTCGGAATATAATGGACATAAAATTGCTTTCAAGAAACCTGCTATAAAATTGCATGAAAGCATTATTAGCAATGACATTAGGAAGCAGGGTAGTCAGAAGTAGATATCCTCTGTGCGAGACCATTGCAAAGCTCTCCCCGCCGCTCGAGGAGGATTTAATATTTAAGTGCTTTATAGTTTCAGTTACTGGAAATTCACGTCGACTACAGAATTTGCAAATTTATTGCTTTATTCTACGCTCTCCAAAACATTGCGTTTTTCACATGTTTATTTCTTTATTCAATTCAGTCATTTTTCCCCCGACATTATACGAGGGACGTGTTTAAAGTAAGGTCCGTTTTGAAATAAAAAAACGAACGAGTACAGATAGAGCAAAGACATTTTTGCAAAAAAAATCTACCACCCTTACGCTACATTTCGACACTGCTCCCGTGGTTTTCCAAGCATTTGTCATAGCGTGGTACAGGTTTTTGTATACCTATTCGTAGAAAATTGCCGCCTGTGTAGTCAACCGTAGGGTAACGTGTTCTCTGAGCTCATTATTGCTGTTGTGCCACAGACCACCTAGGAAAGACTTTAGATGCCGAAATAAATGAAAGTTGCTGCGAGCGAGGTGGGGGCAGACCAGAGGATTTTCAGAAACGTCCCAGCCAAAGCCCTGTAAGAGTTCTCATGGTCGTCTACACAGGCGGCAATATTGTACGAATTGGTATACAAAAATCTGTACCACGCTATGACAAATGCTTGGAAAATCACTGGAGCAATGTCAAAATATAGCGTAAGGGTCATAGATTTTTGTGCAATAAATGTCTTTGCTCTATCTATACTCGTTCTTTTTTTATTTCTAAACGGACCTTACTTTAAAAACAAGCTACAATTGAGGAAATGTGCGTTCTTAGGCATTGGTTATGACCCATCAAAATCCATTTTGCTTTTTGTGAGAATTAAAGTCTAATATATGTCTAATATACATTACCCGTTTCTTTATTTCTTTTATAATTGGTAGGTTGAAAACGTATGATTGCATTGATACTACAGAGTAGTTTTGACTGATTCTGTAATTAGGAGAGCCCTGTTCTGTATTCATTCTAAGATGTCTATTTTGTTTGTTTTTAAATATACAGTAAAACCTGTCTACAACGATACTGTTTGGACCTAAAAAAAATATTGTTATAGACAGGTTATCGTTATAGACAGTTTGATTATTTATGCTAAAATTTTGCAGGTACCAAGGAAAATACCGTTATAGACAGGTTTGTTGTTATAGACAGTATTGTTATACACAGGTTTCACTGTAGTACGTATTGGTTTTGTGCTGCCGTAAGTAAAACTTCTCTTCCATGCTTGAATATGGGTTTTATGTATGTTTTAGATGTAGTATTGACTATTGAGTGTGTGTTTTGATTCCATCCCCATTTGGCACCAGAAAATCTTCTGAAGAGTTCAATCTTTTTTCTGCCTCTTCTTTACTAATAATAAAGCAGAAAGTCTCTCTGTCCGGAGGATGTCTGGATGTCTGTGACGCGCATAGCGCCTAAACCGTTCGGCCGATTTTCATGAAATTTGGCACAAAGTTAGTTTGTAGCATGGGGGTGTGCACCTCGAAGCGATTTTTTGAATATTCGATGTGGTTCTTTTTCTATTCCAATTTTATGAACAAAAATATAAGATGGACGAGTAAATTACTAAATTATCAAAACGTGGAACCGTAACATGGGCACAAGCCAATTGGCGAGATACGAAATTATCATAACGTGGGACTGTAACGTCGGTACAAGCCAATTGGCGAGAAAATTCACCATACATTATTTGTAAATATACAAGCGAACCAAAAGACCTTTAATTTTTCTATTACGGGCGAAGCCGTACGGGTGCCACTAGTCATCAATATAGTGCTCATGTTCATTGAAATTTGACTTCTTGTCCAAAACAACCCCGAGGGGTTTCAAGCTCATACTTTTAGATAGATTAAATCCGTCTATTTTTGAGTCAAACTCGGGGTTATTGTGTTTTAGTGAAAAGAACTGAGAAACAGTCTTGATGATTATGTTATTTTCCTTCGTCCAAGCTACATTATAAAGAAAAATGTGTTACGTTACTAGTATTAATGGGTGGAATGTTACACCAATTCTGAAATGTGTAGCATCATTGTTTTAAAAACTAAAATTTTTGGAGGAACTTTGCACTATTGTTTCAAAGCGAGAATTCAAAGCGCATGCGTAAAGATCAAAATCGACGCAGAGCAGGTAAACTCCTATTAGCTTAACGAAAACCGTTCTTGGTGGCCGAGCGATAAAAGCGGTTTTTTCTGTGAGACTCGCGTCTCGTTTTCGGACCTCACTTAGGCCATTTCCTCTCTTTGTGCAATAAACATTTCTTACTTGTATATTAAAATAAATAAATAATTGGTGCATATTGCTTGTTAACAAGAAGTTCCGTCTAGAACTAGACGAGCCTACTTTCCCGTATACCCATACTACTTTCTAGTACCATATCAATATTCTCAAAAATAGCTAAAATCGCAAATTTTTTCAAACATATTTTTTTAATATTTTAAGCTGATTTCTAGGAATAAAATATTCCTTACTTTTCTTCAAAAAAACGAACAAATAAAATAGCAGCACCTTTTAAACAAAGCAGCTAATACACTTCTTTCCATTAAAAAATTTTTTTAACAGCTTTCAAAACGAAAAAAAAATAATAATAAGTTCATTAAAATAAATACATCATATAAAAAAAAAAAATCGTTTCTTTTTCCCCTGTTGCCAAAAATAATTTTTTAAACGAATTAATGCACTTACCAAAATAAAAAAAAAAAAACAATAAAATGTCAACTTAAAGAAATAACTTTCATTGTCAAAAAAAAAAAAAAATCGTCTGCGCATATTTTTCGAGTTTATTCACCGAAAACTAAATACCTAAATTAAAAATTTAGCGTGAAAATAAAAACAAATCATATCAACAATAATTATTTCACAGTTAAAACCACAGCAGCGGAGTCGGAGTCGGAGTCAATCTCATTTTGGGATAAAAGAGTCGGAGTCGAATATCCAAGAATCGGAGTCAGTCATTTGTCCTCCGTGTATAAATGTTTGCCAAAGCTACGAAGTCAGAGTCGAAGTCGGGAGTCGGAGTCCGATTAATTGTCGGGAACAGGAGTCAGAGTCGGTGTCAGGTGCCCCTAAATTGTCGGAGTCGGGAGTAGGTCGTCAAAAGCTATTTCCAACAAAGTTTGTTTGAAGTAAATCCGCCTTTAAGTTAGGAATCTATATTGACTTTCAGTTTTCCCTTAGGCGCTAATGTTAAGAGATTTGAACTGTTCAAAATTGAACGAAAACTTGTTCAAATCAAAAAGATATTTTCGATACATGTTTTTTATCCAAAGTTTTTCCCTACAAAGTTTGTTTGAAGCCACTTCGCTTCTAAGTTCAAGATTTATTTTTGATTTGAATTTCCCCGTAGGCGCTAATGTTAAGTTTTTTTGAACTGTTCAAAATTGAACGAAAAATTGTTCAAATCAAAAAATGAATTATGGGAATGAGATGTCCTCGCCGAGATCTTTCTAACAAAAAAAAATTTGTTCGAATCGGACTATTCATTCAAAAGTTATTAGGGGGGGGGGACAGACAGACAGACAGACAGACCGACAGACATTTTTCCCCATCTCAATACCCTACTTTCCAATTTTTAATTTTTCAATATTTATCTAACTATTTTATTTATTTTTGACTTTTTTTTTGTTTTTCGGGATATTTTTAAGATGTATTAAGCCTTCTTTCATGCTTTTTTCTTCTTTCTCTGATTTTTACTGGGAAAGTAGGCTAAAAAGCATGAATTTGATAAATCGTTAAAGAAAGTCAGATGAAAGCTTAATTTTTAGCCTACTTTCCCAGTAAAAGTCAGAAAAAGAAGAGAAAAGCATGAAAGAAGGCTTAATGCATCTTAAAAATGTCGCGAAAAAAAAAATCAAAAATAAATAAAATAATTAAATAAATATCGAAAAATTATAAATTTGAAAGTAGGGTATTGAGATGGGAAAAAATGTCTGTCGGTCTGTCTGTCTGTTCCCCCCCCCCCTAATAACTTTTGAATGAATAGTCCGATTCGAACAAACTTTTTTTAGTTCGAAAGATCTCGGCAAGGACACCTCATTCCCATATTTCACTTTTTGATTTGAACTATTTTTTGTTCAATTTTGAACAGTTCAAAAAAACTTAACATTAGCGCCTACGGGGAAATTCAAGGCAATTCCGAACTCTGAAGCGAATTTGCTTCAAACAAACTTTGTAGGAAAAAACTTTTGATGATAAACTTGTATATAAAATATCTTTTTGATTTAAACAATTTTCCGTTCAATTTTGAACAGCTCAAATCCCTTAACATTAGCGCCTACGAGGAAACTGAAAGTCAATGTAGATTCCGTACTTGAAGGCGGATTTACTTCAAACAAATTTTGTTGGAAATAGCTCTTGACGTTAAGCTCCAGACTCCGACTCATAGAATTTAGGGATCCTGACTCCGACTCCGACTCCTGTGCCCGACAATTAATCGGACTCCGACTCCCCGACTTCGACTCTAATTTCGTAGCTTTGGCAAAAATTTATACACGGAGGACAAATAACTGACTCCGATTTTTGGATATTCGACTCCGACTATTTGATCCCAAAATGAGATTGACTCCGACTCCGCAGCTATGGGTTTCACTGTGAAATAATTATTGTTGATAAGATTTGTTTTTTATTTCACGCTAAAGTTTTAATTTAGGTATTCAGTTTTCGGCGAATGAACTCTAAGTCCTTTACGTTTCTACATAACGATATTCGCAGACGATTTTTTTTATTTATTTATTTATTTTATTTATTTATTTTTTTTTTTTTTTTTGACAATGAAAAGTATTTCTTTAAGTTGACATTTTATTGTTTTTATTTACTTTGGTAAGTGCATTAATTCATTTAAAAAATTACTTTTGGCAACAGGGGAAAAAGAAACTATTTTTTTTTTTTTTGATATCATGTATTTATTTTAATAAGCTTATTAATTTTAATTATTATTTTTTCGTTTTGAAAGCTCTAAAAGAATTTTTTTTAAAGGGAAAAAAGTGTATTGGCTGCTTTGTTTAAAAGGTGCTGCTTTTTTTTTACGCATCTAATTTTTTTAGATGTGTGAGGAATACTTTATTCCTAGAAATTAGCAAAATTATGTTTGAAACAATTCGCGATTTTAGCTATTTTTGAGAATATCGATCAGGTACTAGAAAGTAGTATGGGTATACGGGAAAGTAGGCTCGCATAGTTCTAGACGGAACTTCTTGTTACTGATGTGAAAAAATTTATCTGTAAGCATACAGAAAATACTGGTGAAACCTTACGCAGAAATGGGTGAGACGTTACGCTATAGTTACATTACCATGGTGTGACATTCCACAAGCGATCTGTGACTTTACGCTAGTTATATCAGTTAAGTTACTCTAGAGCAGGGGAGGCAGCTTATCTGACACCGATTTTATGGAGTAAGGTTACACAAAACCTTTTACAGTGTATGAGCGCTTTCAGCGCCTTATTCATAGTTCCTTAAAGTTTTCGTTTGAGTTTTTTGCATCCGTCCTTAACTTCAGTTTATAAGATTTATTCCTTTTACACAATAAACCGTTGTTTATCAGCTGTTATAGTAATAGCTATTTCCTTTCTACCATGCGAGAAATGTTTATGCCGGTAAAGTAACGCGTTCCTATTTCTAACGTTGTGATAAATTTTATTCCTCATATTTTAGGACTTCCATCGCTTACCAGTTTTTATGGGGTATAGTATATTCCAACTACAACGCGTCACCTTTGGCAACATGTGATATCATAGTTGACTATAAAGATGACAGCTATTTCTTCTCGCCTCGTACTTGAATTTTTATTAATATTTTTATCTACAGTATCTTTAAGAAGCTCTAAACAACGATTGTGCTTCTGCGTCATGGTAATCCTTTTTCGCCCCGTTTTAAATTTTATCTTTTTGACTCAGACACCATTGAAGGACAGCAATTCCGAGTCCGTGACCAAACACGCGATAATGGCGCTGGTCTCACGGATTCGCCCACTACGGAATTTAAAATCAACATCCACCCATGCAACTGCGGGAAATATTTCACGATTCTCAACCGGCGTCTGACCACAAAATACTTTCTTTTGTTCTGCCAGTGCTCCGTTTGGTGGTGAACGAGGATTCGGGCTTCCTTTATTGGTTCCTATTTGCATTCGAGAATGTCGTTTACTGCTAGTAAACGTCATGGAAGTAGATTTTATTTTTTGTTCTCTCGTCTATGGACTTTAATGCTGCATTCTCGTCACTTGTTAAAGCAGTCACCATAAAAACAAGGGGTTGTAAAGGCCATGATTTAAATTAAAATATTTTGTTTTTTTATTTAAATTAACTGTTCTATAACACTAAATTGTTGTCCAACTAAAAGAAATAATATTCATGTACGTATTTATAAAAAGACTAATCGAAAATAAATTTATAAAAAAGAAAGAAGGAAATTAATTTGAACTTTGACATCTTGAATTCAAATTATGTTTTTCGCAATCACGAGTTGCGACAGGGCCCTACGCATTGGGGGGCTATTGTTTCTAGAAACAGCTCTTGTCCCCCCAAGCCTACCTCTCCTCCTGTGCGGTTACGTGTGTATAGTTGTGTATGTGCGTGCAGAGCAGGCGTGTGTGTATGTGTAGGCACGCATGCGTGCATGTGTAGGCTTGTGTGTGTGCGTAGACCTGTGTGTATGTACGTAGGCGTGTGTGTATGTGTGTAAAGGCTTGTGTGTATGAGCGTGTGTGTGTATGTGTGTATGAGAGCGTGTGTATGTAGGGCATGGACGCCATCGACCAGGAGAATCCGATTTCAGGAGGAAGTGCTCGGAGCCGCGCCTCAGAGGCGGTGGGCGGTGGTGCTGGTGGGCCTGGTTCAAAATGAAAAAGGAAGCAAACATCAAAGTCGGTCAAGTGAGAACAATACGCAATCGTGATTGCTCAAAAATAATTATTAAAAAAATAATTATAAAATGCTTACATATTTTTTGAAAACAAATAATATCTTATTCCAATGTTAATATTATGCAGATGAATGTGGAAATCACATCTGCACCTGTTATTAGTTTTACAGTGAGCCATCATCTACCTTAAGGACAGTATGTCCTACTATGAGGAAAAAATAGCAAAAATAATGGTACCCTAAAATTCTATGAAATTAATTTAGAGATTGTCACAAATTTACTTGAATGTTCATGCAATTGTTTCATTAGTTAAGCTCAGCTCATTAGTTAATTAAAAATGTGCGTGCATGTGAAGAAGACAGAGTTCAAAACATATCCAACACCTGCCAAAGCAAAAGCTGACACCACACAAACACGAAATGGCTCGTTGCTCTAAAAGTTTTGCAGAGATATAGGACTGTTTTTAACATCAATTGAGAAATTTTCGATTTTTCATACTTCAAGCTATGTTAACAAAACATACCATGTTCACATGCGTCCCCCCTCCCCCCTTTTCCCTCATACATTTTTAAAAAATGCACTCGTAGATTTGGAGGATTTTATGTCTAGAGTTGAGAAGTCTAAAACCGATGTCCAGAAGTGTGTCCTGCACGAGAACGAGACGATTATTATTACCAAAAACCTTGGTTGGCTTTATTAACTTTTTTGGCGCGAGGAGCTTTAAAAGCTGCGTTAAAGACCTTTTATTACTTCCTTTAAAAAGTAGCAATAAAAAATACATTGGAAAAATATATTTCCTTAACTAATTTAATAAGTTAAGTATATTAATTAGGTCAGCATTTTTTAAAAACTTTCAACCCTAAGCAGTTAGTATATTTGTTAGAATTTCAATCGAAATTTCGTTTAAGTGTCCCACACGTGACGATGGAATTACCCACCGTACACCCGGCGTACAGACATGGAAGGTGAAGGTACTTTTTTATTGAGCAATCACGATTGCTTATTGCTTTCATTTGACTGTTTTGATGTGCTATCATTTAATTTTCCCACCAGCACCCTCTGCAGCACCACCGTCGACCGGCCGCCTCACGATGCTGCTCCTCTACCGAGTAAAGTCTCCAGGTTGCGTCAATATCCTACACTTACACTCATATATACACGCACGTACACACACATACATACACGCACGTACACACACATACATACACGCACGTACACACACATACATACACGCACGTACACACACATACATACACCTACACACACACACGCACACAAACACATACACACACATACATACAGACACCTACACATACACACACACCTACACACTACTACCCACACACTCATGCCTGCACACAGACACAAACACATATGCCTACACACACATACACATCCCCCCACAAATACTCATACACATAACGACCCACGCACTCATACCTGCACGCAGACAAACACACATGCCTACACACACATACACACATTCAAACACATACACACACTCAAACACATACACACACATACAGACCCCTACACATACACACACACCTACACACTACTACCCACACACTCATGCCTGCACACAGACACAAACACATATGCCTACACACACATACACATCCCCCCCCCACAAACACTCATACACATAACTACCCACGCACTCATACCTGCACGCAGACAAACACACATGCCTACACACACATACACACATTCAAAGACATACACACACTCAAACACATACACACACATACAGACTCCTACACATACACACACACCTACACACTACTACCCACATTCAAACACATACACACACTCAAACACATACACACACATACAGACCCCTACACATACACACACACCTACACACTACTACCCACACACTCATGCCTGCACACAGACACAAACACATATGCCTACACACACATACACATCCCCCCCCCACAAACACTCATACACATAACTACCCACGCACTCATACCTGCACGCAGACAAACACACATGCCTACACACACAGACACAAACACATATGCCTACACACACACACATACACATCCCCCCCCACAAACACTCATACACACAACTACCCACGCACTCATACCTGCACGCAGACAAACACACATGCCTACACACATACCCTCCTACATACAAACAGACATACCCCTCACACACGCCTACATACACACATACACACTCGCGATTGCGAAAAACATAATTTGAATTCAAGATGTCAAAATTCAAATTAATTTTTTTTTTATGCTTAAGTTCATTTTAACGCGCGAGACTACACTGCAAAGCATTCTTTCTTTTGCATCTCTCTTGGTTATTGCTTCTTTACATAGAGACTTTCAGTGAAATGTATCAATAAATTATGGTACGCTATAATCTGAACCAGTACAAGGGCACCGTCTGCAGTTTAGAATGCAAGACGACAATTGTTCCATTTTTTTCAATGTCTACCGCCAGTGATTATTTTGGCCTACGTGCCTCATTACAAGTTTAAATTGTCACGATTTTCTTCGAGGAAAAATTAATAAACAAAAAGAACACTGTGATGCATCTTTAAATTAAAAAATAGTAAGATAAAACTTAGTAAGAAAGCGGGAAAATGTTAGAAAATATGGCGGGTTTTTTCTAATTCTCTTTGTTTTGTGTTCATAATTTATGAAAACAAGCTCGAAAGTAGTTTCAAATGATTCCGAAATAGAAAACTCGAATTTGATGACAAAACAGAAAGAACAATGACATGGTAATTGGCGAGAATAATTCTCAGATGCAAATAGGGTTTGGTTTCGTTTGTGGTTAAATTTAGAATTTGGATTTGTTCGCAGAACAGTGATTTCGAACTCGGTTATTTTTGACCAAAAAAGGGTAAACTATATTTTTCATTGAATGATTATATTTGAAGCCAGTGGTACCCGCATGGCTTTGCCCGTAATAGAGAATTAAAAGGTCATTTGATTCGCCTGTATATTTACAAATAATGGAAGATGAATTTCTCGCCAATTTGCCACGTTCATTTGCTCGCCCGTGGTATGATAATTTGCTCGCCCGCGCATGTTATGGCAATTTTCTCGTCCACGTTATGACAATTTGCTCGATAAAATGTGCTTAAAATTGAAATAGAAAAAGAACAAAATCGAATTTTCGAAAAATCACTTCGAGGTGCACATCCCAACAGTAGAAACTAATTTTGTGCCAAATTTCATGAAAAAGGTCTAGGCACGATGCGCGTCACAGACATCCAGACGTCCAGATAGAAATCCAGACTTTCAGCTTTATTATTAGTAAAGATAATCTATCAATCCGTATTTTGCTAGATAGCCTTTGCATTCTAAGTAGAATTGATGGGCATTAGCTTGCAGCAGCCCTATCCCAGATATCCATTGCTGATTGCCATTCGTAAAATACTTTTGGAGACATTCTATGCTTTCCAGTTCGAATTGGTAGCACAGTGTGTTGCCAGACAGCTCGAGCATTGTAGATAGAATAAACGGGTATTAGCTTACTGCATAATTGTTTTTCCTTGCAGTCATTTCATTCTTGCGATAACTGACTAGTATTAAGCCCAGCAGTACATTTTATTTTTCTTACAGTCTTTGCATTCTTGTTACAGTCGATGGTCATTACCTTTCGGCGTAATATTCTCTCAGGAGGCCTTTGCGTTCTACTTAGAAATTTTTAAAACTTTTAGATCATTCAGATCATTATTGAACCATGTTTAATGTATGATACAGTTTATAAGCAACTTTATTCAAGGCAAGATTATCGGCATGTGAAACATAAAGTCAACAAAAAAATTTAATCTTCTTTACTAATAATAAAACTGAAAGTCTCTCTGTCAGGATGTCTGGATGTCTGCGACGCGCATAGCGCCTAGACCGTTCGACCGATTTTCATGAAATTTGGCACAAAGTTAGTTTGTAGCATGGGGGTGTGCATCTCGAAGCTATTTTTCGAAAATTCGATGTGGTTCTTTTTCTATTCCAATTTTAAGAACAAAACTATCATAAGATGGACGAGTAAATCACGAAATTATCATAACGTGGAACCGTAATATGGGCACAAGCCAATTGGCGAGATACGAAATTATCATAACGTGGAACCGTAACATGGGTACAAGCCAATTGGCGAGAAAATTCACCACACATTATTTGTAAATATACAGGCAAACCAAATGACCTTTTAATTTTCTATTACGGGCAAAGCCGTGCGGGTACCCCTAGCAATTAAATACAAAGTTAGATACTAAACTACTGCTTCAGCATGTGCTTCAGCAGTTGTTTTTTTTCTATTCCAATTTTAAGAACACAATTATTATAAGATGGACGAGTAAATTACGAAATTATCATAACGTGGAACCGTAACATGGGCACAAGCCAATTGGCGAGAAAATTCACCATACATTATTTGTAAATATACAGGCGAAACAAAAGACCTTTTAATTTTTCTATAACGGGCAAAGCCGTGAGGGTACCACTAGTTACTAACATAACAAAGCAGAAAGTCTCTCTCTCTGGATGTCTGGATCTCTCTCTCTGTCACGATCTCTGTGACGCGCATGGCGCATAGACCGTTCAGCCGATTTTCATGAAACTTGGCACAAAATTAGTTCGTAGCATTATGGTGTGCACTTCGAAGCGATTTTTCGAACATTAGATTTTGTTCTTTTTCTATTCCAATTTTAAGAACATTTTACCGAGCAAATTATCCCAACGTGAAAGAATAGATTACCAAATTATCATAACGTGGAACCGTAACATCTGCGAACAAATGAACATAGCAAAATGGGAAGAAATGCATCATCCATCATTTGTAAATATACAGTCGAACCAAATGACCTTTTAATTTCCTACTACGGGCAAAGCCGTGCGGGAACCGCTAGTGATTTAAATGATCTAAAAACACGTCTATTTTATGCTTTTGCTATACGAAGTATGATAGGATTATTTTTTACCATCATTATTATTTAACTGAGAGTATGAAAGCTCATGCTGATTCGTCGAAAACGGTGACAAGGTGCGCATGCGCGTTTCACAAAATATGTCTCACAAACAGCGGAATAGGATTAAACCATTCCTCGCGATCATCAATTCTCGTATTTTCGGTGAAAATAAATTTTAATGCAGATGTTCTAGTGTAGTAGAACCAGAGACAATCGCTAAATATCCACGATTGATGCTTTGTTGCTATGGCAGTTTGTATGAATCAGCATTAGACCTTGATAAACTGAATAACACTGACTCCGAGCAATTCAACAAGAAAAAATAATGACATCTTTCTAACTTGGGGAATCTTATTTTTCATTTTTTTTAACGTACAGAACTATCATCAAGGAAAGAAACCGTTTACTGTAATAGCATTTAAGTTTCTTTTTTCTTTTCTCAATGTTCCATAAGACTGTTGAGAGCGCAAGTAGACTCAGGTGCTATAATGAAGTTTGAAAAAAAGTTTACTCGGAAGTTTTTGTATTCATTTGTAGCTTTCTCTCTTCTAAACTGCCTAATCAGACTCAAGCACGCAAACACTAAATAAATGGAGTTGTTCAAGGATTTTCAATAATTACTTGGCATCCCAATAATCATAGTATCATTGAGCTAGACCCACACACACTTTCTCCCCTTTTCTTTCGAACTGAAGTGCTATTAGCATTGCATGCGTTGGTACTTGGGATGAAACAGATATCAAGTTGACTAAATGCCGAATAATCTGAACGAATGTAATCCGGATTTCTCCCCATCCAATTGTTTTACTAGAGTCAAGTTTTGAAGACTCCTGTCAGCTTTTGCTAAGCATTATGCTTTGAACGTAGCATATTTTTTTTTAAATGTAAATATGAATTAATTTTTGGAGTATTTAAAAGCATTTGCTGTTGATTTAAAAAAAGTTCTACAGATTAAACGTTTTCATTTTATACTTAACATTTTATTTTTTACTACAGTTTAGAACTCTTTTTTTTTTCGTTTTAAAAATTAGCTTTAAGTACTAAAAAATTAAACGATTTGAATACTGCAAAACAAAAACTTAAGTGTCTAAAATCAAAGAAAGAAAATTGAACCTAGCCCACTTTAAAAGAATATAGCTCCCATATCTTGAAATTTAATGTAAAAAAGATATTTAATAAGCATCAACAAATATCATTCGTATAAATTGAGTTCATGTACTTAAAGAGACTTGTTCTTAATTACTTGGATATGTCGCTTTTCTTCGAATTTATTAAAATCAATCATTTCTCCCGACTCCTAAACCAGGGGTGCCCACCTAGGGGGGGGGGTCATGGCGCAAACAGCGCCATTGAAACATAAGGGGGGGATGGGTTGAGGGGTTCATTTCTCATTTTTGGGGGGCTGTTGCTTTTGAGGGTGTCTTTGCAAAGATGTCTTTTGAGGGGGGTGCGCCCTTGCTCTTAGAGGGAGTGGGCACCCCTGCATAGCCCCCCACCCCCTTAGTACATGAAGAGTTACCACTTTTTAAACTTTTACAACTTCGACTTCTGTCGTAATTTTTATCCTCACAATATCTTCTGCATCTTATATTTCTGCATAATCCACGTATTTGAGAAAGCAAAACAGTAAGTTCTTGCATATTTGCTTTGTTTCAACGTTAGTTTCGTTTCCATTACATACTATTGTGTTTTTATTTTTCTCCATCGCGCGAATTTAGGTAGCAAATTATATTCTATTGTGCTCAAATCGCTCTTTCACTATTGAAACGAATATTTTCTTTTTGCAAAAAGTAACGCTACTTTTTTTTTTTTTTTTTTTTTTTTTTGCCGAAGGAAATTCTGCCTAGTTGTGTGGGATTGTTCGTGAGATAAAGGGTATAAAAGACCGGCCCTTAAAATGAACGACGCAGTACGATCACCTAAAAAATGAGCACTCGTTTTTTTGAACGATGATATTTATTTTATAGTTCTCTCTCTCTCTAATTTAAATTATGAATTAGTATTAATTATTTTTTGTTTTTTGATGTTATTTTCATTTTACACGTTCCAAAAAAAAAAAATTGCTTTGTTTTCACTTTCAAAATGTGGTGTATGTATGTCGTAGGTCCAATTTCTTTTCTATTGATTTTAGTCTGTATTGCTTTCAAACGTCTTTTTGTCTTACAAGCAGATTATTTGAGTCATCCAGGAAATTAAAGCTCCTTTTTTCAATTTTTCCCGAAATTTTATGTTTCTCGAAAATTTTCCAACAATAAAACTTTAGGTTGTCTATCAGGGCGACAAGTATCCCAATCGGCTATTTCTCATCTAATCTTGCAACGCTGTGTGCATAAAGATTCACTATTTTTTGTAAATAGTAAGTTATCCCGCTCGCACAAGCTGATATGCAAAGCATCGTCTTATAAGAAAAAAAACATCTTTTTCGTATTTTGTCTGCATTTTTATCCATAAAGCGAAAACGAAACTATGGTAAAGACTTCGACTTGAAAGAAGTACATTGGATATATAGAGACAACTTTGAATTGAAAACCCGAAATTAGTTTGGGACCGAATGAAAACTTCTAGATAAAAGAATATTCGAGTTATAGGCTTCGAGTTATCGAGAGTCGAAAGTATAATACAGTAGGCGCAGCTTAATGTGATCACTTTGTGACAGATGCAATTTGATAACAATAACCGACTGATACAATAACCGAAAATAATCCAGCAGACACAAAATAATGACTTTTTTTTTCATTTAAGGTGCATTTATTTTGACAACCTCAAATTAAAATTACAATGACTCAACTGAACGCAGTTTTAAATTAAAAATTATTGAATTAACAGAATAGAAATATCTGAGTTATACAAAGTTAAAGCTAAATTATGCAATTTTTAATCACATACGTAGTAATAGTTGAAATAAACTCTGACCGTTTTCCCTGACATTCGTAAATCAGTTTCAAAGCACATTCAGCTTTTCTATCTTTTCCAGCACGGTTTTGCTTGTTGTTTAAATTTTAATTTAACTTCGCTTTGTTTTCAATCTCGACACAATTCTTTAACAGCTTACAAAGTAATGGCAACAATGGAGGTCCTACATTAATGCCTGAAACATGTCCAGCGACTGAATTTTTTTAGGTGGAAAAGAAAGTTTTCTTAGGGGGAGTCTGTGGTCACTGGGGGCGAACTTTCTGTAGCTTCATTCCTAGAAAAATTTTGAACTGCTATTGAAAACCACAAAATGCTACACAGAAAGTTAAGGGTTTGCCTATGTATTTCTGTTAATTGAGGAACAAAAACGGGGGAAAAATTGAAAGTTTATGAAAAAGTGATAGCAATAAACGAAGACGCTGATTACAATATCCGATTTTTTAACGTGTGATAACATACAAGTGTTCCGGGACTTCGCGATTCTGATAACATTAAGTGAATGATAACATTAACCGTGATCACATTAAGCGGCGCCTACTGTACATAAATATAAGAACCATGTTTCATTTTCTTTTCCCGAAAAGAAAAAATAAATAAAAACCAAGACCGTACCGTTCCCATATCAGTATTCACGCGCAAATAAAAATTGACTTTTAACTTGATAGCTGTATTTCCAAACATTTTTTGATCGAAAAGACACGACCCCCGATTCATGTTAGGAATTCTTTAAAATACAATTGAATATTTGAGTTATTATCATCTTGGACAATCGAAGAATAAACGATCACTTAAGGCGACCGAAGACAGGAAGCGATTGACAAATATTATTCGACAAAACACAGACTTTTTTGTGCGGCAAACTGTTTTCGATTGTTTAGGTACCTTTATCCATCGTAAAATTGATCGACAACATCTCTCTTTCTAAATCATCGATTGTGAACCGTTACAGTAAAAACTGTTTTCACTGGTACAGTACAGTTCTTCAGATCTTCTTAATTTTAACCTAACCTATAGCAGGCATTTTCATGCCCTGGTCTACAAAAGTATTGAGCTATTCTAAGATCTTTTTGCCTGCATGTTTTTAAAAAAAATACAGAATTAAACTAGAGTAAATGACTATAAAATATGGGCATCCGACTAGTAATAGGCGGGTTTGCCTTGTATTGTAAATATTAAGTTTGTAATTGATATTCCAGGTACACCATTAGTACATTCTCTAAATAGCATCTTGGAAGAACACTCCCAGTACATTTTTTCCAAACATAAGTTTTTATCTGCAGGGCAATTAATTATTTTACTGCTTCTCAGTCACCAATAGTGAGTATTCTACGCATTTAAGTTTTTGGAGGTTTTCTTTTTGGAGGACCTGACATTGAAGTTTATTATTTTTAAATTTCATTATATCGCAGTTTCGTTGCTACATATTCATTCTTTAGATTTTTTTTCTATCATGTAGAGGGGGGGGGGGAGGCGCATATGGGGGGGGGGACAATTTTTTTCATTCCTTCATTTTTCCAAAAATATTATCATCTTTTCAGTGCAATAATGTTTTCATGATTGAATAATATTTTCTCTGTGTTATTTAATTTTTGCGAATTTAAAAAAAAATATATTTTCTTCATGGAATTTTTATAAAACATCTTCAGTTGTTCACATGTGCCACTACAGGGGGCAGATGTGAACAGGCCTGGGTCACATATGAGCACCATTAAAAAATACGGGACTAGCATCATACTTCAAAGAATAACTCTTTAATATAAAATGTAAAAGGACACACTAATTACATTGAAGAATTTATAGCCTACACTATATCAGTTTAAGTTGTATACAGTAATTGAGTCGCTAAGAAAATATTTTTTTCCCAAACATATAACTCTGCTTATTGTCAAATTCTTAAGTCTCGTAGCCTATTCTATAGGTACTGGATAAACACGAAAAAAACAATAAGACTTCTCAGCACGAAGACTATTTTATAATTTAGAGTTATTATTCTTTAGTTAAATACTGCTTTTAAGCTTCATACACTGTATGATAATGTATTTAAAAATGATTTTAAGCTTCAGTTTTATAGTTTTAAATGAAAATACTTTTTGTCCTTTGATTTCCTGAAGTATTCAAAAATTTCCGACCAGCTGCTAAGTAACAAAAAAATTCAACAAATAAAAATAAATAAATATTTAATAATAACAATAGTAATTAGAAATAAATTTACAAACTGATTATAGAAAAATAATTATTAGAAATATTTACATATTTTTAAACACTTATAATATCCGACACAAAAATTTAAATATTATGGAGGGGATATAGAAACTGTTCACATGTGACGATTGACGTTGTGTTGTCAAGTGCCTCATCATTAACCTTAGAACTAATAAGCAAAAAACGTAATTCCTAATTTAGTAAAAATAAATTAACATTGTCCTAAATTTACATGAATGATCATATATTGGTTTACAATAATTAGTTTTGGCTTAGTAGTTAGTTTAAAATGCGTTTTCACGAAAAAATGGTTATGGTTAGTTTATATACAGCACCTGCTAAATCAAAGAAATTGTCACCGCAGAAAAATAAAATAGCACATTGCTCTAAAAGTTTGGCCAAGAGGTAGGGCTGGTACTACCTCTTGGCAAAACTTTTACTTGAGAGTCTGACATTTTTACTTGAGAGTTTTTCAAGATTTTTTGCTTGGAAGTTCTTTTAGTAAAACGTATTATGTTTACATGTGCCCCTAGGTATATTCCCCTAGGTATATTTTTCCCAATAGTTAAAATTCCTTAAGATACTTTTAAGCTAATGTGTTCATAACTAGTCAGTAAAAGTAAGCAATTCACTTATGGGCATATATGATCATAATTAATTTTTTGGCCATTCTTACTTAAAATTATTATTTAAAGTTGATGATAAAGCATAAGCAGACATTCGCAAACGACAAAAAAAAAAAAAAAAAAAAAAAAAAAAGCAACAGTGGAACAGTTTTGCTTATTGTTGAGACAAACCTTTCAAATGCGATTTGTCAGCTATCTATTTTTTAATTTTAGTAGTCGCTCGAATTAGGAAGTTGAAATTTTTCTATACTGCAAAGTGTTTGAATACTTTTTTTCTACATATCTTGAAAATAACTGGCTTTAACTAGCTTGACCATTGCTAGTTTTTAGTATGCCTATAACTAAACTATAGTTGGGGAAAGTCTAACCTGGCAGCATCATAATAAAGCGATTAAGATCTGCGTAGTGTTCACAATGCTGCCAGGTTAGGTTTACCTCAACAATAATGTTACCACAACTACTCCAACCAGGGTATTCCGATTCTTTTTTTTTTTTTTTTTTGCAACAAATATATCGTAGTTGAAAATTAAGAAAAAATCCCAACTATAAAAGTGCAATTTCTAAGTTCTAACATTGTGAGAATTAGTTTTTTCTATGGACTAGAACTGCGACGTCATGTTTCAATAACAAACTAAATTCTGAAAAAATACCTTAACCGTGTCCATAACTAGTCAATTACCTTAGTACTGATAAAATGCTACTATTCTGGAATCTAGAATTCATTGATTTTTGTTGGTGAAGAGTCCCCCCCCCCCCCTTTTTTTGTTTTTGTTTTAATGAACCAGGTTGTTTTGTCTGTATTTTTAAAGATTTTCCTTTTTTTCCCACGTATTATTTATTTTTTTAAGTAGGGTTGCTTTAAAGCGCAAAACCTCAAAATATTCTTGGTCAATTTTCAATTTTTTTCCAAAAAAATATGCACTAATATCTAAGCTTTGATTTTTATTCGGCGACTTAAAAAATATTAATTCAATAAAAACTGGAAAATATTCGAAGGCACTCTTTTTTTATTTATAATTTTTGCAAAAGACGTTTCTTTTCTCAAATTTTCCAAATAACAATAAAAGCAAATTGTTTGAAAAAGACATGCTCCAAATTACATTACTTTATCTTTATCACTTCTTGACGTATAAGAGTTTGAATGCAAAAAATCGGAAAAAATTACATTATGGAGAAAAACGCGTTTTAAGTTTTAAAGTTAAGTATAATGCATGCAACAAAAATAATTTTATTGTTCGTTCTAATTGAGATAGAAGCAAGACTCAAGCCTTCTTTTAAGCAGGAAAAAGCGGGAAAATTTTTTAAATGATTAAAAAAAATTGCAAAATTTGACGATTTTTATGACTCGGTATGTATTTTAAAAGTATGAAGAAGTATGCCTTAAGTATGTATTTTAAAAATAGGGAAAATGACGCAACCTGATTAAAAATGTTTCACGACATCATTTGGGGGTCACAAACCACGGACTGGGAATCCCTGATTTAAAATATGCTTCACATAAAATATTATCATTAAAAAAAAATTCAGAATCGCTGCATATTTTCAGAACTTTGAGTGACGACTACGAATGGAAATATTCCATATTTCAAGAATTCAAACCGCACCCACGCTAAACGAAAGAAAACGGAATTATCTGATTTGGCTGCCCACACGTAACCAGTTAAGGTTTATTTATTTTATGAGATCATTTAGGACAAATAACTCGACTTTCAAAAATCAAGGAAACGACTTTGGCTTTAAGAGCAAAATAATAATAACAATCTAATTTGGATAAATCTGTCATTAGTATGAGCGTTTATGCCTTAATTACTCGCTACAGATGAAACACATTAAAATACCACAAAAAAGTGTTTATGAAAATCTGAAAGAAGAAGAGTTGATGTGATTGTTTCTATTTGAAATCTCAGTAAAAATGTCTACTCCCCAAATTCTCATGTTTCCACTCTCAGCTCACAGGGCTTGTAAATGCCTGCCTGAAATTTCAGGGACAAAACAGATCTATAGTTCATTCTATTCGAAGTACTTAAGAAAAGAATTTAAAATGAAAATACAACAGGCTAAAACAGATACAACTGTTACATAGACCTTCTGCAACATTTTTTTTCCATTTTTACATAACTACTAGTGGTACCCGCACGGCTTTGCCCGTAGTAGAAAATTAAAAGTTCATTTGGTTCGCTTGTATATTAACAAAAAATAGATGATGAATTTCTTGCCAATTTCATTTTCTCACCCATGGCTGCATATGGTCGTTTTTCTCGTCCACGTTATGATAATTATGCTATTCCACGTTATGGTAATTTTTTCGTCCACGTTATGATAATTTGCTCGTTAAAATGTTCTTAAAATTGGAATAGAACAAGAACAAAATTGAATTTTCGAAAAATCGCTTCGAGGTGCTCACCCCTATCGTACGAACTAATTTTGTGCCAAATTTCCTGAAAATCGGCCGAATGGTCTAGGCGTTTTGCGCGTAACAGACAGAGAAACAAAGATCTAGAGATCCAGACTTTCAACTTTTATTATTAGTAAAGATAAAGATTAGTCTTATTTAATAAGTTGCTTTGCTTAAAAACTAAATATTAAATTTTAAATTTCAGCACTATTGATTTGAGCACTGTTTGAAGATTAAATTAGCCCTTTTTTTTGCTTCGATCAATTTGGCAAAACTTTTTATTGCATTTAATCTAATTGCAATAAAAATTGCGAACTCACAACTTCAAAAAAATTTATGTGCGAAGATACATTAAAAACTTGGGCTTTAAAAGCTTTTTTTTTTTTAAATAGCATGTATATTTATTTAAAAAAAAACGAAACAGCAAATTACATTATCGTTCGCATTACAAATAATATTGAAACAGTACATGGAATTTAAGGATTTTGTGATTCTTTCTTGAAATTTTTCAAAATGCATTTTTAAGTAACTGCAAAAGTTCTTATGTTTTGTGAGCCGTAATTTTCGGGAAAACAAAGATATTGGTGATCTTTTGAGCTGAAAATTTCGCGAATTTTATACGAATGGAACCAAAAAGTTGAATTAAATATATATATATTTTGCGATACTTATTTTTTTGCGATTTTGACGGAATCGCGAAAATAAGTAGGGTATAGACCGGGGCACATGTACGCAGTGCTCTTTTTTTCAAAACGAATTATAACTGGAGAGCCAACAGTCATAACATATTGATGCTATTTTGCTGTTTCCTATCAAATATCCTCACAAGTTTTTGAGCATCAGTTGAGCAACATCGGTCTAGCATGCAGAAAGAATAATCTATTGTTTACCAATTTGAGTAAATTTCGAGTTGAATGTTTTGAAGCTTATTGTGAACAAATAATGCAGGGATTCCCAACCTGTGGGCCGCGACCCCCAAAGGGTTCGTGAAGCATTTCTTAGATGGTCGCGACATTATCTCCACATTAAAAAATATATCATCGAATAATTAAAAAATTAAAATACGTTGGGCGAAAATAGCATCATTTTAGTGTATCTTGAGTGCAGTGGTGAATCCAGGAGAGGGGTTATGACGCTACAGCAACCTCCCTCCCCCCCCCCCTCATGGCAGAGTACCTGATCTTCCAACGGCTTTTAAGATTATCTTAACCTTTGGTGTAGAAAATTTAGTCTCTATAAAAATTTCGCGAAAAAGTTCCGAATTCACTCCCTCTAACACCTGAAATTTCGTTTTTGAAACTTCAATTTCTCTGAGAGATTCTCTAAACCTCCAACCCTTATTCTGAAAGCCATCCTGTAGTTCCGTTTTTAGGACTTAATTTTGAAATATTCCCGGGGAAGAGCCTCGAACCCCACCCCGTCACCTAACTCCATCAAAAATAGCCAAAAATATAGGTTTTTAGGATTTAATTTCGAAAAATGTTTCAGGGGAGTGCCTACTGTCCCCTTCACATAATTAAAGATCCTTTAAAATTTCGTGCTTAAATTTCAAAAACATTCCGGGTGAGAGTCTCCAAGCATTTCTCCATGTCATCAAATATAACCTACTATGCTGTTGGACTTGAATTTCGAAAACTTTTCTTGGGAGTACCCACAATCCTCTCTTACCCCGCATCATTAAAATTCGTCTAAAATGCAGTTTTTTGGAACTTTAATTCCGAAAAAAATCAGAGGGAGAGGCTCCAAATCCAAACCTTTTCCCTTACGTTACAAAGATAGCCTATAATTGCGTTTTTAGAACCTAAAACTCAAAAATTTTCTGGGAAAAAATCGCCCGAATCTCTTTTCTTCCCTTAACTTCAACAAAGATGGTCTACAATGGAGCTTATTTGACACATCACTTTCATTTTCGAAAAATTATAAAGCATCCCTGATTCTTCTCTGCCCCCCCCCCATGTTAAAAATCGTCTAAAACTTCATTTTTGTAATTCAATTTCGAGAAATTTCAAAGTCAGAGTCTCCGAGCTTGAACCCTTCATAAAGGTCCTTGAACCTCTCTGCCCGAACATCACCAGAGATGTAAACTGCAATTTTAGAACGACAATTTCGAACATTTTCCGGAAGAGGACCTTCGTGAATGTTACTTACTGTATGTATTAAGACTGTAGATTCATATTGTTATTGCTCTTACTCCGCTTATATAACGCAATTCTCTTAATATGATTGCTCATACGCTTGTAAGGACATTTCCTTTCCCCCCTCCAAGCAAAAATCTGGACTCTCTCTCTCTCTCTCTCTTTTTCTCGCAATCCATACGTTCAAAAAAAAAAAGAGTGCCTGCCAAACGCTCTTCTCCAATTTTTAGCCTACTTTCCCAGTAAAAGTCAGAAAAAGAAGAAAAAAGCATGAAAGAAGGCTTAATGCATCTTAAAAATATCTCGAAAAACAAAAAAAAAAAAGTCAAAAATAAATAAAATAATTAAATAAATATCGAAAAATTAAAGATTGGAAAGTAGGATATTGGGATGGGAAAAAATGTCTGTCTGTCGGTCCGTCGGTCTGTCTGTCTGTCCCCCCCCCCCCTAATAACTTTTGAATGAATAGTCCGATTCGAACAAACTTTTTTTTGTTCGAAAGATCTCGGCGAGGACACCTCATTCCCATATTTCACTTTTTGATTTGAACTATTTTTTGTTCAATTTTGAACAGTTCGAAAAAACTTAACATTAGCGCCTACGGGGAAATTCAAGGCAATTCCGAACTGTGAGGCGAATTTGCTTCAAACAAACTTTGTAGGAAAAAGTGTTTATGAAAAACTTGTATATAAATACCTTTTTGATTTGAACAATTTTCCGTTCAATTTTGAACAGTTCAAATCCCTTAACATTAGCGCCTACGGGGAAACTGAAACACTGAAAGTCAATGTAGATTCCGTACTTGAAAGCGGATTTACTTCAAACAAATTTCGTTGGAAATAGTTCTTGACGCCAAACTCCAGACTTCGACTCCAAGAATTTAGGGGCACTTGACTCCGACTCTGACTCCTGTGCCTGATAATTAATCGGACTCCGACTCCCCGACTTCGACTCTGATTTCGTAGCTTTGGCAAAAATTTATATACGGAGGACAAATGACTGACTCCGATTCTTAGATATTCAACTCCGACTCCTTTACCCCAAAATGAAATTGACTCCGACTCCGCAGCTATGGTTTTGACTGTGAAATAATTATTGTTGATCTGACTTGTTTTTATTTTTTAGCTAAAGTTTTAATTTAGGTATTCAGTTTTCGGCGAATAAACTCGAAGTCATTTATGCTTCTACATAAAGATATGCGCAGACGATTTTTTTTTTTTTTATTGACAATGAAAATTATTTCTTTAAGTTGACATTTTATTGTTTTTATTTATTTTGATAAGTGCATTAATTCATTTAAAAAATTGTTTTTGGCAACAGGGGAAAAAGAAACGATTTTTTTTTCGATATGATGTATTTATTTTAATGAGCTTATTAATTTTAATTATTATTTTTTCGTTTTGGAAGCTGTTAAAGATTTTTTTAATGGAAAAAATTGTATTAGCTGCTTTGTTTAAAAGTTGCTGCTATTTTATTTGTTCGTTTTTTTACGCTTCTAAGTTTTTTTTTAGATGAGTTAGGAATATTTTATTCCTAGAGATCAGCTTAAAGTATTTCAAAATTATGTTTGAAAACATTTGTGATTTTAGCTATTTTTGAGAATATTGATCAGGTATTAGAAAGTAGTATGGGTATACGGGAAAGTAGGCTCGTCTAGTTCTAGACAGAACTTCTTGTTTGATCTCGCGACGACCTTCTTTAAAAAAATGCCTTGGAAACGCTCCCTCACAATTTTTTTCAATCTTTCTCTTACCCAGTTTTAGACAATCTTTGCTAAAAAATCTGTTTTAGTTTACTTGCATTTATTATTGTAGCAGATAATATACTGCATTTTATTTGAAAAAAAGTTTTAAATTAATATTTTTCCATCGAGAGTTAAAATGCTGCCCTCTTCCCGAAAAGGAAGGATCATCCGGGGCGAAAAACCGTCCCTCACCCGTCCCAGATATGCCAACGATGTACGTAAAGCTGACCCAGGAAATGCGAAATGTATGCAAAGTCTCTCTTTTTTCTTTCTGGAGCATTAAGGATTGTTTCCTTTTCTCTTCTAGCTCTGTCCTAAATATTTTTCTATTAAAAAAAAAATTAAGGAATTTTACTTAAAAATTATATATATATATATTGAAGTAATGTTGGAAAATTGCCGCCCCACTTGTTGGTGCGCCCCTGGCGAGAGCCACTTCAACCAACCCCTAGGTACCCCAATACAGACACACACACGCACACACACACACACACACACACACACACACATATATATATATATATATGGGGGAGACATAGGGATCGCGGGTTGTTTAGTTGGTAAAATGGGAGTCGCGACGGGAAAAAGATTGGGAACCACTGAAATAATGCTTAGTTAAGAAAGAACAAATGTATAAAAATTAGCAGAATTTTATCCCTTTTTGAGAATTGCATTTGTATGAACTGAAATGTTTTTTTTGCACGTTAAAAATAAATCCCAACTTGGCGACGGGGTAAGTTTACGCGTTGAACGTCGGAGCACCTTTACGATCATTCTTACTGTGTCTTACTTCCTGATGCTTTTTAAGCTCCGAACTGTCTCAAAGCGTTTTAGTATTTTCAGGCTATTTAGTTTTGAAAATCACCATTTAATTTTTAGTTGAGTAACAAATTCGTATCTTATAGCTTACAAAAATGTAGTGATGCTTCATGCCCGTTTAACTTTTATTTTATACACTATTCAGTCTGTAATAAATTTGCTTCATTTTAACAATGGTAAGACATTATGTTCAAAACACTAACAGAACCATGTTACTGTCCAACCACGGATTGTATAGAATTTTCAAACGTCTAGATAAGAGGAATCTATCTGAATGAGGGGGGAAAGTAAAAATTTGATGCCGGCATTCAACTCATTTGAATGAGACTCTGCTTCTGCTAAAGTTGAGATCGGTTAAAAATAATAGATTCGTCCATTTCTGGCTGTAAAACGGATGTTTGTCTTTCTATACAATCCGTGGTCAGACAGTAGATGTCAAAACAAATATGCGTAAACATGCCCCGTGTCCGGGGCAAGTTTACGCAACTGACTTGGACATAAAAAATAATTTTTTTAACGGTTAAAAACGCAAGCTGAGTAACAACTGCATATGCCAATTTTGACTCCTTTAACTGCTTCATAAAACCGCAATGTCTAAAATTTCCTAAATTAAAACATAAAATTTAGAAAATTCGTTGAAAAAAAATCCGCGTAAACGTGCCCCGGTCAACCCTACTTTTACAGTATACCTTTCTCCGTGTGTGAACTGCAGCGTTTTAGATAGGAAAACGCGTACGAAAAACTAATTAAAACTGCAGAACAATGAAACCTGCATTTAACTAAGGGGTTGTCCATACATTATGCCACACTTTTCCCAACATTTTTGGTCTCTCCCCTCCCCCCTTTACTCACAACTTCACGAACCTCCATCCCACTTCAAAACGTGAAGTCATGTATTGAAAACCTTTAAGGGGTTGTCCAAAAAAAATGATGTCGCACTTTTTTCAACAAATTTTACCCCCCCCCCCCCCCCTGTGCCACATGTTGCACTATTTTTCCAAAGCAAATGTGTGATGTCACACTTCTTGTTATCCCCCTCCCATCTCTTATTCTAAACTAGTGATACCCGCACGGCTTTGCCCGTAATAGAAAAACCAAAAGGTCTTTTGGTTCGCCTGTATATTTACAAATAATGTATGGTGAATTTTCTCGCCAGTTGGCTTGTACCCATCTTACGGTTCCACGTTATGATAATTTCGTATCTCGCCAATTGGCTTCTGCCCATGTTACGGTTCCACGTTATGATAATTTCGTAATTTACTCGTCCATCTTATGATTTTTTTTCTTAAAACTGTAATAGAAAAAGAACCACATCGAATTTTTGAAAAATCGCTTCGAGGTGCACACCCCCATGCTACATACTAACTTTGTGCCAAATTTCATGAAAATCGGCCGAACGGTTTAGGCGCTATGCGCGTCAAAGACATCCTACAGATATCCAGACATCCAGACATCCTCCCGACAGAGAGACTTTCAGCTTTATTATTAGTAAAGAAGATAAAGATTCTTTCCCATTTTATTAAATTTCTGTGAAAAATGGGCTTAAAATTGGAATAGAAAAAGAACAAAATCGAATTTTCGAAAAATCGCTTCGAAGTGCACACCCCCATGCTACATACTAACTTTGTACCAAATTTCCTGAAAATCGGCCGAACGGTCTAGGCGCTATGCGCGTCACAGACATCGTACAGAGATCCAGACATCCTCCGGACAGAGAGACTTTCAGCTTTATTATTAGTAAAGACTATCACAATTTCATGAACCCTCTCCCCACTCCCAGCATTACATTATTTGTGGACGGTCCTTAAAGAATGTAAGCGTGTATTTTTACGGTTTTTTTCCTGGCTCAAATGCTTTGCGCTAATTAAATTATAGACTTTCGATTTACTTCCCTTTTTTGGTCAACTTCATTTTAAATTAAGAAAGTGTACTTGAAAGATATAAATTAATCACCGAATAATTTCGCTTCTCTAACATATGTCATGAGCCGCATGACCACCGTTCCATTGCGCAATGCTTTATTTAATGAAAAATCTCCCGTTTTGAACTTATGAAAGAGCTGAAACAGTTCAAGAATTTCATCATTATTCCTCATAACTTAGTAGTCACCATGCTGAAGAAAGAGTTGGAAAATTTCTTGATTATTTTTTTTTTTCAAGAAGTAATTAGACAGAATTTTAAACAAAAATTAAAAGAACAAAAACAGTAGCTCATTGCTCATGGTGACCACACAAAAATCCTTTTGGAGTAATCTGCAACGAAATGAGGCAGTGAGAAGCAAAGGGATGTAAGTGGCAAAATTAAAAATTTGGAGATAACCAGTACAAATGGTAGGTGATTCTTTCCTCTGTCTTGGGGCAACATATAGTACTAGTAACCCTGGTAGGTGCTTAAAATACACCACCAACTCAATTATTCCATCCGAGGACTGCAGTTTCGTGCTTTTTAGCACTCATCAGCCCGGAATAGGAATCACATGAGCTGGTGGCGAAAATCCTCTTAAGGGAGCCAAGAGAGCCAAACAAACTGGCAGCTAATGTAAGAATTAGCACACCAGATGAGTGACCGCAGCAATGGTGCGGTTCAACTCGAAGATTGATGGCGAGGCATGGTATTTTGTAGTAAGTTACCGCCCTAAGCCAGGGTCAAGGCAGAAATATTTAAAATACACCAATGGTGTATTTTAAAATTGATGGAATAACTGAGCTGGCTAAGGCAGAAATACTTAAAATACACCAATGGTGTATTTTAAAATTGATGGAATAACTGAGCTGGCTATGGCAGAAATACTTAAAATACACCAATGGTGTACTTTAAAATTGATGGAATAACTGAGCTGGTGGTGTATTTTAAGTATTTCTGCCTTAGCTCTGGCTTAGGGCGGTAACTTACTACAAAATACCATGCCTCGCCATCAATCTTTGAGTTGAACCGCACCATTGCTGCGGTCACTCATCTGGTGTGCTAATTCTACATTAGCTGCCAGTTTGTTTGGCTCTCTTGGCTCCCTTAAGAGGATTTTCGCCACCAGCTCATGTGATTCCTATTCCGGGCTGATGAGCGCTAAAAAGCACGAAACTGCAGTCCTCGGATGGAATAATTGAGTTGGTGGTGTATTTTAAGTATTTCTGGCTTAGGGCGGTAACTTACTACAAAATACCTTTGTGTTGAAAATTAAATGAATTTAATAACCAACGTTTTGAAGCATAAAAATTGCAAATTACTGCAGACACTTGTTTTGGTGTTGCGAGGAACACCTTTTCAATGCAAAGAAGTGCGAGCATTTGGATGAAAAGTCATCCAGAAGTGTCTTCCGAAACGCGTGTCTGCAGTAATTTGCAACTTTTGTGCTTCAAAACGTTGGTTAATTTATTCATAAGGCTAAGGCAGAAATACTCAAAATACCACCACCAGCTCAGTTATTCCATCAATTTTAAAATACACTAATGGTGTATTTTAAGTATTTCTGCCTTAGCACTGGCTTAGGGCGGTAACTTACTACAAAATACCATGCCTCGCCATCAATCTTTGAGTTGAACCGCACCATTGCTGCGGTCACTCATCTGGTGTGCTAATTCTACATTAGCTGCCAGTTTGTTTGGCTCTCTTGGCTCCCTTAAGAGGATTTTCGCCACCAGCTCATGTGATTCCTATTCCGGGCTGATGAGCGCTAAAAAGCACGAAACTGCAGTCCTCGGATGGAATAATTGAGTTGGTGGTGTATTTTAAGTATTTCTGGCTTAGGGCGGTAACTTACTACAAAATACCTTTGTGTTGAAAATTAAATGAATTTAATAACCAACGTCTTGAAGCATAAAAATTGCAAATTACTGCAGACACTTGTTTTGGTGTTGCGAGGAACACCTTTTCAATGCAAAGAAGTGCGAGCATTTGGATGAAAAGTCATCCAGAAGTGTCTTCCGAAACGCGTGTCTGCAGTAATTTGCAACTTTTGTGCTTCAAAACGTTGGTTAATTTATTCATAAGGCTAAGGCAGAAATACTCAAAATACCACCACCAGCTCAGTTATTCCATCAATTTTAAAATACACTAATGGTGTATTTTAAGTATTTCTGCCTTAGCACTGGCTTAGGGCGGTAACTTACTACAAAATACCATGCCTCGCCATCAATCTTTGAGTTGAACCGCACCATTGCTGCGGTCACTCATCTGGTGTGCTAATTCTACATTAGCTGCCAGTTTGTTTGGCTCTCTTGGCTCCCTTAAGAGGATTTTCGCCACCAGCTCATGTGATTCCTATTCCGGGCTGATGAGCGCTAAAAAGCACGAAACTGCAGTCCTCGGATGGAATAATTGAGTTGGTGGTGTATTTTAAGTATTTCTGGCTTAGGGCGGTAACTTACTACAAAATACCTTTGTGTTGAAAATTAAATGAATTTAATAACCAACGTTTTGAAGCATAAAAATTGCAAATTACTGCAGACACTTGTTTTGGTGTTGCGAGGAACACCTTTTCAATGCAAAGAAGTGCGAGCATTTGGATGAAAAGTCATCCAGAAGTGTCTTCCGAAACGCGTGTCTGCAGTAATTTGCAACTTTTGTGCTTCAAAACGTTGGTTAATTTATTCATAAGGCTAAGGCAGAAATACTCAAAATACCACCACCAGCTCAGTTATTCCATCAATTTTAAAATACACTAATGGTGTATTTTAAGTATTTCTGCCTTAGCACTGGCTTAGGGCGGTAACTTACTACAAAATACCATGCCTCGCCATCAATCTTTGAGTTGAACCGCACCATTGCTGCGGTCACTCATCTGGTGTGCTAATTCTACATTAGCTGCCAGTTTGTTTGGCTCTCTTGGCTCCCTTAAGAGGATTTTCGCCACCAGCTCATGTGATTCCTATTCCGGGCTGATGAGCGCTAAAAAGCACGAAACTGCAGTCCTCGGATGGAATAATTGAGTTGGTGGTGTATTTTAAGTATTTCTGGCTTAGGGCGGTAACTTACTACAAAATACCTTTGTGTTGAAAATTAAATGAATTTAATAACCAACGTTTTGAAGCATAAAAATTGCAAATTACTGCAGACACTTGTTTTGGTGTTGCGAGGAACACCTTTTCAATGCAAAGAAGTGCGAGCATTTGGATGAAAAGTCATCCAGAAGTGTCTTCCGAAACGCGTGTCTGCAGTAATTTGCAACTTTTGTGCTTCAAAACGTTGGTTAATTTATTCATAAGGCTAAGGCAGAAATACTCAAAATACCACCACCAGCTCAGTTATTCCATCAATTTTAAAATACACTAATGGTGTATTTTAAGTATTTCTGCCTTAGCACTGGCTTAGGGCGGTAACTTACTACAAAATACCATGCCTCGCCATCAATCTTTGAGTTGAACCGCACCATTGCTGCGGTCACTCATCTGGTGTGCTAATTCTACATTAGCTGCCAGTTTGTTTGGCTCTCTTGGCTCCCTTAAGAGGATTTTCGCCACCAGCTCATGTGATTCCTATTCCGGGCTGATGAGTGCTAAAAAGCACGAAACTGCAGTCCTCTGATGGAATAACTGAGCTGGTGGTGTATTTTAAGTATTTCTGCCTCAACCCTGGCTTAGGGCGGTAACTTACTACAAAATACCTGGTAGGTGCTGTTATTCAGCATGATTTAGAAAACCTTTTTCATTTAAGCCTACCTGGGACCTTATTTTTAAACGGGTTTTACTCAAAACTTGAAAATGTCCACTTACATCCTTTTGCTACTCACTGCCTCAACTGTAAATATAGAAAAAAAAATCCCCTAACTCAACACTTTTTTGCACTCTATTTTCCAACTTTGCAGAAACGAAAAAAGTATTTTTGAAGCTTTTTCCTATAATTGGGAGTTTTACATCCCACCCCCCTCCTTTGTTTATTTTTCCGCGATTTATTAATTTCTTTTTATGCTTCCGGTAGAAGATAACCAAGGATTTAAGTTGTATTTATGGAGACTTATGCTGCTACATTTATTCTAATCGGACTTTTAGATTTGCCCTTAACATTATTTCAGAATGGTTAATGATTATGGTTTTCTCATTCTAAAAGGGGTTTGGGAACTATTTTCTTTATGCAGATATTCTTAAAGGGACTGTTTATGCTGTTCAAAAACTAGCCCTTATTCTTACAGGAATTTTTAGAAACGATGTGTACTGATGCACAATAAAGAGCTTTTTTTTTTTTTTTTGAGCAATCACGATTGCTTATTGTTCTCATTTGACTGTTTTGATGTCCTATCTTTTTATTTTCCCACCGCCCCCCTCCGCACCATCACCGTCGACTGGGTCCTCACGATGCTGCTCCTATAGCGAAAGTCATCCCCAGGTTGCAGACATGTCCTACACACACGCGCATACATACACAACTACACACACACACACACACACACACAACTACCCACACTTTCATGCCTGCACACAGAAACAAACACATATGCCTACACACACACTCACATACCCCCCCCCCACACACACACATACACACAACTACCCACACACTTATGCCAGCACACAAACACACATGCCTACACACACATACACATACCCCCTCCCCACATACACAAACACACACGCCCACACACAAACACACACTCGTGATTGCGAAAAACATAATTTGAATTCAGGATGTCAAAATTCAAATTAATTTTTTACTATTTTTATTTTTTTTTAATTTTTTTTTAATGGAGGGTTTAGGTATTTTATAGGACTGCTGTCCTCACTCAAGTAAGGATTTTTTGGGGACTAATATCCTAATTCTGCCGAGGATTTATAGGTTCTGTTGAAGCTGTTTTGAGACTCTTGCCTTTATTCCAATGATCCTCTCAGATGTATCTCTTCATATTCGTTTGACTTTTTATAGCAGTGTTAACTTTACTTACGAAGTTTTTTATTTAAATAGGAGTTTTTAGTACTAATGTCCAAACTTTGATGGGAATCTTAAATTTCTGTGGTCATTATTCTTACAGGGAATTTTGCACTTTTTTTTTTTTTTTTTTTTTGAGCAATCACGATTGCTTATTGCTTTCATTTGACTGTTTTGATGTTCTATGATTTTATTTTCCCGCCAGCACCCTCTGCAGCACCACCGTCACCCGGCTCCTCACGATGCTGCTCCTATAGCGAAAACAGTCTCCAGGTTTCGTCAATATCCTACACTTACACGCCTACATACACGCACCTACACACACACATATACATATATACACCTACACACACACAAACAAATACACACACATACATACACCTACACGCATAAACACACACAAACACGCACACACACCTACACACTCACATACACACAACTACCTACACACTCATACCTGCACACAGACACAAACACAAATTCAAATTATTATTGAGCAATCACGATTGCTTATTGCTTTCATTTGACTGTTTTTGATGTCCTATCATTTTATTTTCCCACCGCCACCCTCCGCACCATCACCGTGGACAGGCGGGCTCCTCACGCTGCTGCTCCTATAAGGAAAGCCGTCTCCAGGTTGCATCCATGTCCTACACACACGCGCATACATACACAACTACACACACACACACACACATACAGACACTTACACATATACACACACAAAAACCTACACACACACACACAAAACTACCCACACTTTCATGCCTGGACACAAACACACATGCCTACACACACATACCCCATACACACAAACACACATATCCCCCCCACACACACTCGTGATTGCGAAAAACATAATTTGAATTCAAGATGTCAAAATTCAAATTAATTAATTTTTTTTTCTTTGAACCAATGTATGTATATCCAAGCATTTCGGAATAACTTTTCTGTGGTTGCTTTTCAAATATAAATCTTATTATTATTATTATTATTATTTTTTTTAACACACGTCACTCGACGTACCTTTTATTTTCGAGGTTGTCCGTGCAAGCCAGGGGATGTAGTTAGAGCGAAATAAAGGTCGTTTGTCTTTAAAGTTAATTTTGCAGCAAAGGAAATTCAGCAGTGAAGGAAGTCCTCTTTCCTAGGCGGACTTAAGTTGCCAAATCTAAAAGAACCTTCGTTGGAAATAATTCCGTTAACTATCCAGCAAGTATCGAAAATAGTTTAATGTTAAGTAAATTCTAATGAAAAATGAATCGAAGTCAATTATTGCGAGTAAAAATGTCTTACGGGGTTATGTTACTGATTTCTTTTTTGAACTTCTATACAAAATTGAAGTTAAAAGGAACGAAGATCATTTTCATAAAAACCGCTTCTATCTCTTTTAAATTCGCTTTCGAAGGATGCTTCAGTATTTTGGATCAAAACTCAACTGTCAGCAAATATTTACTTTTGAAATTTAAAAACCTCTTGAATTCTACCACTTTGTTCTTACTTCATACATCAACAAAAATTTTCTACAGTTAAAAAAAAGGATAACTTTTCTTTTCGTATCATTTTATCAAAATTCTAGTGAACTGCAAAACATTCATTCTATACAGTAAATTATTTTATTTATTTTTTTTTAAGTGACAAAAATGTAGCTAAATTGAACATTAGAGCTTTAAGACTTACTAAAAACCGACTTGCAATTCACAATTCGGAAACGCTTGTACAAAGAATATATCTGGAGAAGAGTAGGCCCGTTTCCAGGATTTCATAAAGCAGGGGGATTTATTTATTTATTTATTTTTATTTATTTATGTATTTATTTATTTTTGAGCAATCACGATTGCTTATTGTTCTCACTTGACTGTTTTTGGCCTATGATTTTATTTTCCCAGCAGCACCCTCCGCAGCATCACCGTCGACCGGCTCCTCACGATGCTGCTCCTATAGCGAAAGCCGTCTCCAGGTTGCATCCATGTCCTACACACACGCGCATACATACACGCACCTACACACATATACATATATACACCTACACACACGTACATACACCTACACACATACATATACCTACACACATACATACACACAATTACCCACACACTCATGCCTGCACACAGACACATACATGCCTACACACATACACATACCCCCTACACACATACACACATACCCCTACACACATACACACATACATACACACAATTACCCACACACTCATGCCTGCACACAGACACATACATGCCTACACACATACACATACCCCCTACACACATACACACATACCCCTACACACATACACACATACCCCTACACACATACATACACACAATTACCCACACACTCATGCCTGCACACAGACACATACATGCCTACACACATACACATACCCCCTACACACATACACACATACCCCTACACACATACACACATACCCCTACACACAAACACACATACCCCTACACACAAACACACACACTCCCCACACACAAACACACACGCCTACATACACACACTCGTGATTGCGAAAAACATAATTTGAATTCAAGATGACAAAATTCAAATTATTATTTTTTTTTTTTTGTAATTCTTACCTGCAGTGTCAGGAACACATATTACAGTGCCAAATAAAGGTTCCCCCCCCCCCAAAAAAAAAACATTTCTTTTGAGTCATACTATCAATCCTAGAGCAATAGTATTTTACACGTGAGGTCTGTTATAATGTGAGTAAACTGTACTATGTGATAACTCCTATGACCCCAGGATGGGTACGCCCTGGCTGATTTAGTAACCGCAATGTAAAGCTCGTTTACCTTAAACTCGAAACTTACCTTATTATCTGTTGAGATTAAAAATTACACATTTTTTTTATTAACTCACAATGTACAGGTGTTATATTATAACTAGTGCTGCCCGCACGGCTTTGCCCGCAATAGAAAAATTAAAAGGTCCTTTAGTTTTCCTGTATATTTACAAATAATGTATGGTGAATTTTCCCGCCAATTTGGCCAAATGATTGCAAGTCTTTGAACTAGAAAAAAAAAAGAAATAATATACTTTAATATATATAGTTTTTGATATTGACTTTGGGGATTGATGATGCTTCAACTTTTCTTCATTACTGAACTTTATTTACAAATAGTTATAATAATAAGTGGTACTCATGCGGTAGGGGAACGTCATGAAAATTTTTCTGTTGTTTCCAGTAAAAATACTATGAATAGAAAAAATGGCATTCTTCTTGGCGCGACGAATTGGGAAACTATTTAGTTTTATTTCCCATAGTGGTACCCGCACGGCTTTGCCCGTAATAGGAAAATTAAAAGGTCTTTTGGTTTTCCTGTATATTTACAAATAATGTATGGTGAATTTTCTCGCCAATTGGCTTGTGCCCATGTTACGGTTCCACGTTATGATCATTTCGTAATTTACTCGTCCATCTTATGAGAAATTTGTTCTTAAAATTGGAATAGAAAAAGAACCACATAGAATTTTCGAAAATTCGCTTCGAGGTGCATACCCCCATGCCACAAACTAACTTTGTGCCAAATTTCATGAAAATCGGCCGAACGGACTAGGCGCTGTGCGCGTCACAGAGATCCAGACATCCACACATCCTCCAGACATCCAGACAGAGAGACTTTCAGCTTTATTATTAGTAAAGAAATAACTCTCAATAAACTAAGCACAAGAAAGAGCTCATCGAAAATGCAAATCATATTACTAAACACTATATTAGTCTGCATATTCATATCTGCAGTTAGTATTTTTCTCATTTTGTGAAATGTTAAGTTTGTCACAACTTCCTTATAAGATGCAATAACACAGTTGGTGGTTTGAAATGAATTGTCATATCATTGGCAATTTCTTTCTCTAATTTTCCAAAATATATGATTTTATTTGATACTAGTGGTACCCGCACGGCTTTGCCCGTAGTTGAAAATTAAAAGGTCATTCGGTTCGCCTGTATATTTACAAATAATGGATGACGAATTTCTCGCCAATTGGCTATGTTCATTCGCTCTCCCATTCCACGTCATGATAATTTCGTAATTTACTCGTCCATTTTGTGATAATTTTGCTCCGGAAAATGTTCTTAAAATTGAAATAGAAAAAGAACAAAATCGAATTTTCGAAAAATCGCTTCGAGGTGCACACCCCCATGCCACAAACTTTGTGCCAAATTTCATGAAAATCGGCTGAACGGTCTAGGCGCTATGCAGAGAGATCCAGACACAGATATCCAGACATCCTACAGACTGAGAGACTTTGATCTTTATTATTAGTAAAGATAAAGAAACAGAACAATCATAAGTTGCAGAAAAATTTCAAAGAAAATGTTTAGAAAGAAGAGTTGTGCAGAAAAACTATACTAGGGATGCACTGGATATTTGGTTGATATTTTAGCCTTTTCCGCAGACAACCCGAATAATTGGTTCGGCCGACTTCTTTAATATTCGCCAACCAAATTGCAAACAAAGTAAACTATTCGACATTTCGCAAAAAAAAAAAAAAAAAAGAAACCACATTTTTTTAACGCAATTAATAAAAGTTATAGTATAGTACCAAAGTAAAAAAATAATTCAAATTGTTACTAATATTGTCACTTTCAAAGTAAATATCATTTGCGCTGAAAGATAAAATGTAAAAATGATTTGGTAATGTTTGAATTTGACACCTTATTTAAATTTCGATACAATTTTTTGTCAGAGATACTGAAGGGATTAAGATAGCAGAAAATCACTTGAGTAAAAGGTAATTTATAATGAAATTTTAAGCAAATTAGGTTGGTATTGCAAGGACAGGTAAATACAAGATTATTTACAACATGTTGCTCTGATTATCAGTTATCAAATCATATATACAGTGGCTCCCAAAAGTCTTCGTGCACCTACGACTTTCAACGAAATAGGCCCCTATCCATTGGTCAGAATTAATATTTCGAAATAGGTAATTAATTGTAAGATCTATGATCAATTTTTAACAAAACTACATGAAAAGTTTTCAAAAAATATTAAAACTTAATTTTTTAAAAATCAAAAACCGAAAAGTGCCGGAAATTTTATCTCACAAAAGTCTTCGTACACTTGATAAAATGTCTATATATTATTGAATAATCTAACTTTTTATTAAGTTATTAATTAGTAGAACATCATACAGTATTCATAACACCTTTTAAACGTCTGGGAATAAATTTCATTCTTTTTCTTTCTTTTTTTGGCGCAATTTCTGAGTAAGTGTTCTACCACACTTCGAGTATTACTATTTCTAGCTCTATTTTCGTTTTAAGCCCTATTTTCGTAATCTAGCCTCCAGATATCTCTAAATACGTTACATTAAGTTACAATCAGGAGATTGAGGTGGTATTTTCTAAACTTTAGGACAATTTTCGAGGCACTAGACGCAAACGTTGAAAACCGTGTGCTTCTTATCGTTATCTTGATAAAAAAAACAAGTTGTTTCCAATAACAAATTTTTGGCTAAGAGTTCAAAACTGATTTTTAAAATGTTTAAAGGGACAGCATGATTCATTATTCCATCAAAAAATTACAAACTACCAAGTCCTGATGCTGATATGCACCCTCACACTAAAACACCTTCACCGTCCTGATTAACTGATCCAACTAAGCTTTTAAGATTAAGTTCCTAATATTTTCTTCTAATTACAGTTATACAACAATTTAACCAAAAATGTTAAATTACTTTTTATCTGAAAGTAAAACATGATTCTAAACTGTTTTTAGCTTATTTACCATTGATTTTGGGACGAAAAGCGTAAGCTTTCTGTTTTTCGCACGACCAAGAAAATTTCTGCGGGAAGAGGTCCTATTTAATCCAGCTAATCAAAGAACTCGGCGAACAATTTTAGGGGAAAATTAAACGTAAAATGTTTCATTTAACCCTGCAGAAACTTTTACAGTACTCAAATTTGTATTTTTCATAAGTTTTTTAACTTTAAATCTACAATCACGTTTTGTCAACTTTTCCGGTTGACCTTTTCTTAGCTTGTTTTCGGTCCGATTTCTTTAATTAAAGCATTTTATCAAGCACTTTACCATATAAAGAAATAAACTAACTGATTTAGAGACAGTTCAAACCAATTTACCACTACTGTGGGGAAAAAATTCAAATTTTAATGGCGTTTGCGGTTTTTTACGAATACCAGCCATTTTATAGTAATAAGCAATATATTATGGAAAAAATAAACAAAAAGTTAAAGCCAAATGACTTATAAGGGTCAACACAATGCAAAAATACTAATAAAACGGCATATGATAATTTTAATCATGAATTTATTCGAAAATATTTGAGTGTACGATGACTTTTGTGGCGTGTTATTTCTGTCTCTTCGTTTTCTGACCCATTTCAAAAAGAAGATCCGTCAATATTTTGAAAAAAACCAATAGGTTATATTTAGAATGACATAGGAATGATGTGAAAAAATATTGAACTTTATATTCGAATTCAGTTTTGAGTTATTTTGGTTTTACTAAAAAATTTCAAAGTGTACGAACACTTTTCGGAGCCACTGTATATTAGGAAATAAATTAATTATCAATTAACTCAGGATTACAGATAAACATGAACGAAATTAGCTATTTACCGTATAAATTTGCTTTTGTTCTTAGAATAATTTACTTCACATTTTGCTTATTTTGAGTAAATAATTACTAAATGCAGATGAATTTAGGATATTAAATGGAGATGTACTTAATTTCACAGCAGACACAGAATAGATAACATTTTCTATTTTAAATAGGCGTACAATAAAATATAATACATATTCAAAAAAAATTCCAAATTCACTATTCTGCTGAACATTCGGTTAGAATTTTAACCAAATATTCGGTGTTCGCTATTCAGCAAAATATGATATTTGGTGCGTTCTTAATTAACAATAAAGTTAATTTATGTAAAATGTATATTTTCTTCATTTAAAAAAAATCTCCATTAGGAGGGGTTGTTAGAATCATTTATGTAAATTAGGTCTGCACAGGTGAAATAGTAATATATACTGTAACCTCACTTACTGCGACGCCTTCTTTTTTTCTGAAGTTTTTCCAATCTGTTGATGTTAGTTGTAACCTTGAGTAGTGCATGAAGCTACTAGAAAGTTTTGTCAACAAAATGAAGAATTAAGTTGAGAACACTTGTGAATTACTTAATACTATATTATGAACCGTGAACACTTAAACTTAAATTATTTCAGGCATTTCTCCCCGAAAACCCTCTTTGGCAGGAACCTTTTGGCAGTTCAAATATAAATTTGGATATTCAAGCATAAAAGTAGGTTAAAAATGTTCCATTTTGTCCGTTGATCTCAAAAACAGAACTCTCAAATACAAGGTGTTTCACCAAAATTTAAATTCATACAAAATATCAATTCCATATTGTTCAACTCGAAAATATGCACGACAAACCAAAGTTGAAATTCGAAACTCGAAGATCTACGACAATCCAACGGACTCGAATATCGATCGTTCGGCCGTTTATTTTGTATTAGCATTTTATTGCATTTGCTTGCTTTCCCAATTTATGTTGTACACCGTTGGAGTCGGGTTGTTAAAATTATGGTTTACAGTCACTGTCTTTCACCTCATAAAAGTTTCGAAATTTTGGCGTTTCCTGGGAAGGGGGAGAAGACAGGAGGGCATCTCCGAGCAAATTTGTAGCATTTTTTTTTCTCTCAGCAACTCGTTCTTTCGGGGGGAGGGGGGATTTACTTAGCATTGTAGGGATGGTCAAAACACGTTTTCTCAGTGAAGCGTGCTGAACAAGTATGTAAGAGTTATTTAAGTACATGTACTTAATTCTAAAACGTTGAAATTAAGTACAAAAACGCAAAATTCATTACCAAAAAAGTATAAATTTTTGTCAAACACGAAAATTTAAAATCACTCTTTTTCTTCTTCTTCTTTACTAATAATAAAGCTGAAAGTCTCTCTGTCCGGAGGATGTCTGGATGTCTGGATGTCTGTAGGATATCTGTAGGATGTCTGTAGGATGTCTGTGACGTGCATAGCGCCTAGACCGTTCGGCCGATTTTCATGAAATTTGGCACAAAGTTAGTATGTGGCATGGGGGTGTGCACCTCGAAGCGATTTTTCAAAAATTCGATTTTGTTCTTTTTCTATTCCAATTTTAAGAAAAAAAAATCATAAGATGGACGAATAAATTACGAAATTATCATAACGTATAACCGTAACGTGGGCACAAGCCAATTGGCGAGAAAATTCACTACACATGATTTGTAAATATACAGGCGAACCAAAAGACCTTTTAATTTGCTATTACGGGCGAAGCCGTGCGGGTACCACTAGTTACTAATAATAAAGCTGAATGTCTCTCTGTCCGGAGGATGTCTGGATGTCTGGATGTCTGTAGGATGTCCGTAGGATGTCTGTGACGCGCATAGCGCCTAAACCGTTCGGCCGATTTTCATGAAATTTGGCACAAAGTTAGTATGTAGCATGGGGGTGTGCACCTCGCAGCGATTTTTCGAAAATTCGATGTGGTTCTTTTTCTATTCCAATTTTAAGAAAAAAAACTATCATAAATTACGAAATTATCCTAACGTGGAACCGTAACATGGGCACAAGCCAATGGGCGAGATACGAAATTATCATAACGTGGAACTGTAACGTCGGTACAAGCCGATTGGCGAGAAAATTCACCATACATTATTTGTAAATATACAAGCGAACCAAAAGACCTTTAATTTTTCTATTACGGGCGAAGCCGTGCGGGTGGCACTAGTTTTAAATAAAATTAAATGTCAGCTATGAACATTTGCACACAAAAAAAAAGAGTAATTAATGGCTATTTAGAAGCCCTTACATTTGTTTATATTGCCATACCATGATTGGCGCATATTTTTGTACATACTAGACCCTGCATTTTCAAATTACTGACACATACACATATTTATGTATACACACACGAAACATTAAAACCTTAAAACTGAAATCAAAGCATTCAAATACGCAAGAGAAAAACCACGCAAGAAATGAAGCAAAACTGCTAGAGGAAGAAAAAAAAAGAAAAAAAAAACGAGCTAATGTGTGCATCACATGACTTCCTTTTACTCCAATTTAATGTCTTTTCCTCATTATTGGCAATTTAAATGTGATCCATTAGTTAACTCTCTAAATATCACCAACAATGGCCAAATATAAACCAAATAATTTTTTTTTAAATCGCCAAATTTGTCGCCAAGTTGGCGACAAAACTTGGCGACCAAAAGACTAGCGATATATCGCCAAGTGTCCGCCAAATTATAATACCACTTGAGTTTACATCGAAATTAACAATGATTTCCTCCCCAAAAGGGGCAATAGACCCTTTTATAAACATCCGAATGTAACCAAAAGAGGAGGTTCACAACTAGACCCCCACTAGGAGTCTACGTACCAAATTTCAACTTTCTAGTACATACCGTTCTTGAGTTATACGACATATATACACACATACGCACACATACATATATACATACAGACGTCAAGAGCAAACTCGTTGTAATTAACTCGGGAATCGTCAAAATGGATATTTCGCGTGTCTATATGTTCTTAGGCACATATCCACGTGTGGTCGAGTCGAAAAAAAAAAAACTCAACATTCATTCGGAGGTCGATAAAATGGAAATTAAGGTCGATTTTTGAGTGAAATTTTTTTCGCGAATACAATACTTCCTTTTTTGTAAAAGGAAGTAAAAAACAAACTATAACGAAGAATGGGGCAAGCGGGCGATAACTTCTGGGGCTAAGGGGGGATTCGCCCTGTTTCTGATTTTTTTTTCCTTTTTGCTTAATTTGAATATAAAAACTTGAAAACGGTGGGTAAGAAATGTAATTTGAAGCTTTGGTCTCGGCTTGAAAAAATCGCAGATCCGGCACCGGTAATAGAAGTCTAAAAAAAACTGAGAATTAAACTTAACACGAAGGAAACTAAAAAAATTGTGAACAAATGAGGAAAAATAAAGAATAAAATATTTAGGTGCACAATATGTATTTTTTTCTTAGCACATTAAAGCGGCGGAATGAAATGAGATAAGCGGTCGATTCTAATTAAGAAATGATTTTTAAGCTTCGTGCAATTTTCCAACTGTCCGGTTATCACATCCGGAGATTGCAGTTTCATCTTTAATGGTGGAATAACCTAGTTGTCGGTATATTGCATGTAGTTCTGGTCCTTAGCCGTGGCTTAGGGGTGGTAAATTTCAGTTTTACCACTCCTATATACCTCTGACTTATTCAGAGTTTTTGGCATTTTTCTTTTGGTTATGCATTAGTTTGGTTCTTCTCTCTTGCAAAAGTATTATATGATTATGAATTATGAAAGGTTTTTCTTCGGCTATGTGCCTCTAATATTAGTTTCCTCCCCATTATTTTCGATTTATTTTTATTTATTTAATTATTTATCTATGTAGTTATTCGTGCGTTTATACATATTTTTGACTTATTTACTTCTTTAAGAGAGTCAGTACCCCCTATACCGTCAATGTTAATTTGCACAGGTTCATGTACCTTTTTCTCAAAATCTATGAAATTTTTCTGTACCTTAAGTAAACTCTTTCCTCTATACTGAAGTAAAATTTTATAGAAAGAAAGCTTAGTTTTTTTTAAAAAAATTCTAATGTGCAAGTTACTGTATTTTTTTCAAAAAAAAAATGCCTTTTTGCAACACGAAATCAGCTATATAAAAAAAAATATTTTTCGAATATGAGAAAAAAATTACTTCAGTAGATGCAATTAGATGTATGAGGGGTGATTGTGAGTTCATCAAAAAATACCTGAAAGTTTCAAAGCGAGAACGGAGGGGGGGGGGGTGTAATCTTTGGTCCCTATTACTTAAGTGCACCTTTGCCATAGTTTTAAATAGTTCTGAGTCAAAATTTTGTGTGTACATTTAATTAAATTTTTAATGGATTACAAAGTTACTTTTGAGCTGGTGTTATACAAAATTATCTTGACATTTGTCCATCTTAAGGGATAGGTGTCCATCTTAAGGCTCTTGCAGGTATATTTGAGTATTATATAATAATAATTTTTAAAAAAAATGCGAAGGTAGGGAGATAAAAGCATAACGAAAAAAAAACATAATTCCGGTATTTCCGGACCTGAAAATAACGGAAATACTTCCGAAAATACCGGGAATTCGGTAAAATACCGGAACACAATCACCCCTGATTTGGAAAAGGTGGTAAAAATTTCAAGGCCTAACACAATTTAGTTTCTGAGAAAAAGGAACATTTAGTTTGAAAAATACCATTTCGAGATATTGCAATTTAAAGGGGAAAATCATACTTCATCAAAATAGGTTTACATTTTTCTTAAAGCTTATTTTAACTTACTTCTAATATGAGCACGATCAAGAAGTTTGTATCATTAAAAAGGTATTGAAATAGAGTTTCAAAATATATAAAAATCAGAAAATCGAATTTTTGAAAGTATTTAGGGTACTGACTCCCCTTAAAATATTTCTGAAACCTTTTTAGAAATAGTATTTCTTTGCAATTTTACGCTTCTTATTAAAACAATTATGAATATTAAACCTAAGTTTAACTAAGGACAGAGTAAGAGAAATAAAAATAACTTTTGTCTGATATCTTGTGGAAATGTGGAGTATGTTTTTTATGATCATTTATCTTTTTCAAAATGAGCAAATTAGATTTTTCTTTTGAAAATTACAGTACGTAACGAAAGAATGATGTATTTCATAATAAATTTTGCATTGAAATATCATTTTTTGTTTTGGGCCTTAACTTTCTACTTTAAAAAAAAAAAGTGGAAATTTATTACTTTAAAGTGAAAAGCAGATAATTTTTCTAATGATTTCTTTTTATTATTATTAAAGATATTTTTCATCAACTGAATGAATAAATAAATGCATGAAAGGACAAATAATGATGCAATAATTTAACAATTCGATTAATTAATTATGTAGTTAATGAGAAAATAAGTGTGTGAATAAAATGGGAATAAATAAAAAAGTAAGTCAATGAATAAATAAGTAAGAGAATCAATAAATGTAAAAATGTAAAGGAATTAATTAATAAACGAATGCGCAATCAACAAGATAATGAATGAGCAAGTAAACGAAATAAACAATTTTTTCACTTTGCAAGTTGTGCACTTGACCAATGGGGTGGTTTCCTTCACTTAAAAGTACTACTTTTAGTCATTGAAATGGATAGAATGAGCAAAAAAATAATAACATGGACCCAGAAAATACTTTCATTTTTCCCAACAGTTTTTTTAAATTAATTTTTTTTAAATGTCCGATTTTTCAAACAAGGCGTGGTCTTTATGACGTCACAAATGATGCACTTTGCCGCATCTTTCTACTACGTTTCCACGTTATGATAATCAAGCAGCGAATTAAAATGGCGCTCTACGTTTGCTATCAACCATATCGTTGCCAATACATGTGAGTAAAGATGCGATTAAATATTTTGCACTGTGAATGGCAACACTGAATGGCATTTCATCATTTGCGATGTCATCGGCAGAAGCGTTAAACGATGAAAGAGCACCGATTTAAGTAATTTTTTTAAAAATATTCAACTTAAAGGCTTTATTTAAAAACTGGTCAAATTCTATGTTTTTAAGCATGCTCTTTCCGAAAAAAATACTTTTAAAATTTTGGAAGCGACCCCATTGACGCAACGAGAAGCAAACGGGTGTTAGTGTCAAAATCAAAAACTTGGGGATAATCCTCATATAAATAATAGCCGATGATCGAGTAACGCGCGTGTTTCAACAATGAAACTCGCACCATGGCATGGTTATTTGATAATATATTTCGGTAATGTTTAACATGCAGGGAAAGGCTTTATCGTGACAAGGCTGAACTCGATCCGGCAACTTAACTGTTATACTGGTAGGACTGTGTCATTTCACCTTGCGTTCGACGAACCTCACCGGTCGACCGGTAAGTAACCGGTTACCGCATCGGTTACCATTCTAAGCAGTTGATTGGTTGATTGGAGCACGTGATCATTAGCTGTCACGTGATTAACTAACCGGTCGCTACCGGTCGTGCTCGTCGAACGTAAGCCAAGAAGAATGAAGAAAGGAAAAAATGGTCTACTATAAACGCTACTTACTGGAGTTAAGGGCTAAGCCATTGGAGTTAGGGTTACAATTTCAAGTATCAAAACATCACCAAACAGACAATGGCTTCGTTCAAATGTTAAAGCAATTTTCACCCGTCATCCCTTGACGGGCGACTTTCTAGTCAGTATTAATAGTAAGAAAACGTCTTTTCTGTTTCGCGTAGAGAAATAGAACTAGTATTCCTGGTAGGTGCTGCTAAACAACATGATTGCGGGGGATTTCGGGGTGCCATGCCATGCACAATGATTTAGAAAAAAAAAATTCCTGAAAGTCTACCAAGGATCTAAACTTCGAACTTGTTTGATTCAAAACTTTAAAACGTCCAGTTAAATTCCTTGGCACTGGCACAATTGAATTAAAAATTTAGAATCAAAACATACCTAATATTGACTAAATGCGTACTGCAAGGAACATCTGTGGATTTCAATTGATACTTTAAATGTTAATTACAAAAAATATATCATTCCATAAAAATAATTTTGATAGACCACATCATATTACAGTATGGGCATCGAATTTTGAAAATGACTAGAATTATTATGCAGCTTGACCTTAAGAGCAATTTATTTTTTGCCTGGATTTGACTACGTGTTTAAAAACATGTAAAGTATTTCTAAATAGGTGATGCAGCAAGTTGAAACTATCCCACCATTTCCATTTTCTCCGCTATTTTATTTTACTCCACATTCCTCTACCAGGCCTATCATTTCAAATTTTTCCATGGGGGGAGGGAGGGACAAATTGAATAAATTCAATGCATTTTATAGGGAAAAATGCAGCAAAATACAAGCAACATGCATAATTACATTATGTAATTAAAATCGGGGGAGGGGTTATTGATCCCCCTGACTGTCCAAATGACAGGCCAGTCCGCTGTCCCTTCTTTATTTTCGGAAACCTATTCTATATGGGACAATATTAACACCTTGGGGATTTGTTTTTTTTTTTTGGCAATCACATTGCTTATTGTTCTTACTTAACCGTCTTTTTTTTGGCGTCCTATGATTTTATTTCCTCCCTCCCCCCGCCTCCCTCAGCAGCACCACCGTCGACCGACCCCTCCCGATGCTGCTCCTCCAGCAAAAACCGTCTCCGAGGTTGCGTCCATATTCTACACACACACGCATACATACACACACCTTCCCCCTCCACATACACACAAACACACATACACAAAAACATACACAAACACACACACACACAAACGCTTACGCACACACACACACAAACACACACGCCTACATACACACACACTCGTGATTGCGAAAAACATAATTTAAATTCAAAATGTCAAATTTCAAATTAATTTTATTATTTTTTTGCTTTTTTTTTTTTTTTTGATTGATCACGATTGTTGCTAATTGTTTTCATTTGACCGTTCTTGAAGTTGTGGTTCCTTTTTCAGATTGGACCGTCCACCGGTCCCCCACTACTGTCCCCACCAATGCACCAGCACTGTCAACACACATACACACACACATGCTCCTGCACACACACACCCATACACACCTAACCACCCAGGAAAGGGGGAGGCTTGGGAGGACCAGGAACACTTTCTAGAAACAATAACCTCAATGAGTAGGGTCCTGTCACTCAATGAGTAGGGCCCTGCTTGTGATTGCGAAAAACGTAATTTGAATTCAAAGTGTCAGATTTCAAATCAGGGACATAACCAGACTTATACCGAACACATTCTTTGAAACATTTATGTGATCTATCAAATGTAATTTCATGTGTATTCTATTGATTTTTTTTGCAATAGGTTATCTAAATGGAAGGAGGGTATGTTCTTACAAAACGCCATACTGTTACATAATAAATGAATTTCTCAATAACTACAATAAACTACCATAAACACACAATGAGTTTGTACAGTTTTTCAGTCTTACTAACTTCATTTCACAAATGAAATTGAAATAATTATATTGACAAGAATATTATTTTTGTCACTAAAAATAAATAGAAAAAAAAAATAAATAATGGAAACCATTTATTTGGATGAAAAATTTCGGAGGGGGTTTGAACCCTACAAACCACCCCCTTGCATACGGCCCTGATTCAAATTATAATATATATTTTATTTTTTTCTGTCGTTATGCGTGCTTTTGTTTATTTTTATTAATAAATCTTGTAGCCTTTGTAGTAATCTTTACTAATAATAAAGCTGGGAGTCTCTCTGTCTGGATGTCCGGAGGATGTCTGGATCTCTGTGACGCGCATAGCGCCTAGACCGTTCGGCCGATTTTCTTGAAATTTGGCACAAAGTTAGTTTGTAGAATGGGGGTGTGCACCTCGAAGCGATTTTTCAAAAATTCGATGTGGTTCTTTTTCTATTCTAATTTTAAGAACAAAAGTATCATAAGATGGACGAGTAAATTACGATATTATCATAACGTGGAACAGTAACATGGGCACATGCCAATTGGCGAGATACGAAATTATCATAACGTGGAACCATAACATGGGTACAAGCCAATTGGCGAGTAAATTCACCATACATTATTTGTAAATATACTGGCGAACCAAAAGACCTTTTATTTTTTCTAATACGGGCAAAGCCGTGTGGGTACTACTAGTATTTTTATACAACTCCTTATTTAGACAATTAGATTATGAAACACAAATCTTTTTAAGTTAGCGAGAGAGAAAGTGAGAACGAAATTTGTTAAAACTTAAATTTTGACACTGTTAGTTTCAAAAAAAAAAAAAAAAGACATTTTCGATGGCATAACAAGATCTCTCTGTACAACACTAGACAATAATCCAGCAAGAGTTTTCCAAAAAAAATTGAGCCGCGGCGAATTTTTTTTCTGAAGATTTTTTTCCTACCTTTTTACGTATTGTTACTTTTTTTATTTTATTTATTTGTTTATTTATATTTTAATTATTTTCCAAAGCAATTTTTCCTTGCAACTGTGTGCTTCTTATTAAAACAATTATGAGTGACACATAGTTCTTATTAAATTAGAAAAAGAGAGAAGGAAGGAAAAAATACCTTACTTTTTTCAGATCTTTAATCTTTAAGAACCGCTTTCTTGGTGTCAATGAATTTTATTTTCAAACAATAAAGGTACTCGCACGGCTTTGCCCGTAATAGAAAAGTTGAAAGGTCTTTTGGTTCGCGTGTATATTTACAAAGAATGTATGGTGAATTTTCTCGCCAATTGGCTTGTACCCATGTTACGGTTCCACGTTATGATTATTTCGTATCTCGCATATTGGCTTGTGCGCATGTTACAGTTCCACGTTATGATAATTTCGTAATTTACTCGTCCGTCTTATGATAATTTTGTTCTTAAAATTGGAATAAAAGTGTACCACATCGAATTTTCGAAAAATCGCTTCGAGGTGCACACCCCCATGCTACAAACTCACTTTGTGCCAAATTTCATGAAAATAGGCCGAACGGTCTAGGCGCTATGCACGTCACAGAGATCCTGACAGACAGAGATCCGGACAGAGAGAGATCCTGACGGACAGAGATCCCGACAGAGAGGCTTTCTGCTTTATTATTAGTAACTAGTGGCACCCGCACGGCTTCGCCCGTAATAGAAAAATTAAAAGGCCTTTTGGTTCGCCTGTATATTTACAAATAATGTATGATGAATTTTCTTGCCAATTGGCTTGTACCGACGTTACAGATCCACGTTATGATAATTTCGTATCTCGCCAATTGGCTTGTGCTCATTTTACGGTTCCACATTATGATAATTTCGTAATTTATGATAGTTTTTTTCTTAAAATTGGAATAAAAAAAGAACCACATCGAATTTTCGAAAAATCGCTTCGAGGTGCACACCCCCATGCTACAAACAAACTTTGGGCCAAATTTCATTAAAATCGGCCGAATTGTCTAGGCGCTATGCACGTCACAGACATCCAGATATCCAGACATCCGGACAGAGAGACTTTCAGCTTTATTATTAGTAAAGAAGATTGTTTTATTTACAGGCAAAGTTTGTTAAAATTTAAATCTTGGCATCTTCATTAAAATTAAAAAATGTATATATATATATATATATATATATATATATATATATATATATATATATATATATATATATATATATATATATATATATATATATATATTAGATACCTTTCAAGCCTTACCTTTCTCTACAGCATCAGACGATAATCCAGCAAACGATAAAAATTCCTTCTATATTTTCGGAAAACTATTCTGCATGGGACGATATCAATACCGCGTTGAGAAAGGTGACGTTCTTTCATCAAACCACCTCGAATCTTTTGACGGGAGCTCCAGCAGACGAGAATATCGCATCCCGGAGACCTGTTGCCGACACAACAAGGAGGAAGATGTATCATCATCACGTCACGTGACTCGAAAGGGTAGGAGGGGTGGAAAGATTATTTCTCTGTGCTCCGTTGGTTTTCAAGATGAAAGTTTCATGAATGATAAGATGTTTTGCTGTCTTTTTCGGGGAGGAGGAAGAGGTTGTTTCCTCTTTTCTCCTTCCTTGGAAATTCAACATAAATGTATTTATTCGTTTGAATAAAATTTAACTCATTATAAATCAAAAAAAATAAATTTAGATTAATTCTACATGATCAGCACACTTAATTTAATTTACAATCTTAAATACATGTGTGAATATAAGTTTCTTTAGAGGAGATCTGGGATGCGATTCGTATGCAACGGTTGATGCTTAAAAGATATATATATATATATATATATATATATATATATATATATATATATATATATATATATATATATAAAATCTCATTTAAAGTCTCACTCGTAAGTGGCACACTAGCAATTGTATGAAACAAAAACAACAAGAAACATATAAGAATAATAACAATATAAATTGAAAAACTGTGCGAAGTTGAACAATATGAACTTCAGAATGGCAGTAACTGCTACGTTATCAAAGAGCTGGAGCAGTTGGCATAATATATTAATTTGCAGGTTTCTATAGAGGCTGGTAACGTACATGTCATAGTGCATTTGCATTCTTATCATATTATTAAGTATTAACTTGCCAGTTTGAACGTGGCAAGTTATATATAAAGTGTTATATGTATATATAATATACATTTAACACTTTAGCTGCATTTGTGCTGTCTAAATGTAGAATATTTTATTTAAAGTTCTAAGAATTATATATATATATATATATATATATATATATATATATATATATATATATATATATATATATATATATATATATACATATATATATATATATATATTGTTTTTTTTTTTTTGCAACGTTAACATATTTTTGGAATCGGAGCTCATGCGAGTGAAGCAGATGCTCTGGTTTTACACCGAAAATAAGTGAAGAATATTGTGAAAAATAAACCAGAAAAAAGATCGTTTTCATGATGTTTAAAATATTGGGGAAGGGGGGGGGAGGGACAAATGTTATTGGTTTTGAACTTTTCACTTCTCGAGATAAAAAGAAAAATGTTAATGGTTGATGATGCTTTTCCCTCCAAATCAAAATAATGGCAGTGAAATTGTCGAAAACTGAAAAAAAAAAAAAGGTTATCATTTCCAAAAAGTGGTTGGTGGGTGACGGAGGAAAACGGTGCTCATATTTGGATCAGGAGGGTTTTTTTGCATAAGGACCAGGAGGAAGTGTTAGAAACTTTTTTATTCCTCTCAATGTAATTAACTTGTTCATATTAAAAAAAAAATTTTAATCCTTTTTTTTCTGAGTACTATACAGAAGACCTAAATATTGCATAAGAGTAAAAGTTTTTTGTTTTTGTTTTATACAATATTGTTCGACTTCATTGTTTTTATCAGTCAAATTGAATATGCTTTTAAATTTAGTTGATTAAAAAATATATACCTGGAAAAAACGATTTTTGTTTGTTGAAAAATTTTAAACTTTAGACCTCGTACGGCATACCTAAATATTTTTTTGATTTATTTCTAATGTTTTGTGGGTCTCTAGGATCAACCTTTTATCAACTTGACATGTTGAATTTCTGAATAAGGTTTGATGCGCCCTTTTGTGTATCAAACAATAAGTGATGAAACGTGGCTGAAATCATGTCATGTGTACCAAACCTTTTTTAGAAAAGGCCGAATTAAAAAAAAATGTTTTAGATACTCGAAGTTCACGCAGATAAAACGTTACTCCTAAAGCCCCACATGCACAACAATCCATTTATTTACCTTAAAAAATAGTTCTGCACCAGACCTAAAATTTAAAGTTTTCTTTAAAAAAATTATTTTGATCTGTATATTTTTTTAAAATGTAAAATAAATTTTAAGAAATTATCAAACTGAAAAATATAAACAATAAAGTAGGTAATTAGACGTTAAATATGAGTTTTGCTCTCAAACAATATTTCAGTCTCCCACATAGTGCTCAAAAATATGGATTTTTTTTTTCAAGCTTAAGTTTCATTTTAAATACATTATTTTTTTTATTATTCATTTGTAAATGTTAACTTGAAGATGTGTTCACTAGCAACTTTTGAAAACTTTATATTTCATTTAAATTTATATACAATTTTTTAAAAGACAAATTGAAAAAATCAGTTTTATTGATGAAAATTATAAATTTTAACCCTCTTGCGGGAAACCTAAATATTTTTAAAATTTAGATAAATGTTTTTGCGGTACATTTAGGCTTAGGGGCCCGGTTTTTATCAACTTGAAAATTCGATTTTCCAAAAAGTTTTTTTTTCTTTTTTTTTTCAATTTGGCCAAGTACACAAGTACTGGTACATTCAGACCCTAGTCGGTACGAGTTGTCGTTGTTCAAACTACGGGATTTTTAGAAACTTGTTTTTAATATAAAAGGAAAAAAATAATAAGAGAATATGCTTCACTCAGACGCCACTTTTTTAAGTTTTTCTTTTTTTTAATATTTCTTATTTGCAAAATACCTTAAAATATTTCATATTAGTAAATTATGTTATAAAGAACCACATGGTGACAATAATTCAATTTTCATAAAAAGTACAAATAAGAAATCTGTGCTTAGCGTGGCAGTATAGTCAAAAATAAGCAATTTTTTTCTCTGCTGGATGTCTAGTCTCTTTCACTTTTAATCAACGTTTAAAAACTTCAAGCCATAATTTTTTTCTCCGAAGTCATGCAAAATATTCCCTCATTATGCAAAAATGGGTCAACAGCGAACACTTTCAAGCAATAGCAACTTATTAAGCATTAATTCCGTCATAGCGACTTGCAATGTTGGAATTCTACATTTATCTAGACCACAGCTGCTTTGATGTGCAACCCATCCACCCATATATCGCACAGCAGGACTAAAATTGCGGGAGAGTGAATAGGAGGGGGGGGATACTCGTGGGAGGAGATGCACTGCTCACTGTGCACTGTGAGTCTCAAATGAAGGTATCTTTCGAAAAGCATCAAGGGATACTGACACCAGTGTTCTGACGCTGTGAACTTGCAGCAACTAAGATAAGTTTTGCGTAATTAGTTACGTTTGCATTTCGAAATGGATCTCAGATTTATCTTTCATGAGATTATTTTTTTCTCTTAAAAGAAAAAGTGACAGAAGAAATTAAAAGTAAAAATGAAAAAAACGAAAAAAAAAAAAAAAAAACGATTTGATTTGTCCATCACATGACTTCCTTTTACGCTAATTTACTGATAATAGTGTCTTGGACTTGGAGTAAGCAAAGAAACACTTTACATATTTTCACCCTAAGTTTGTTGCGAACCGAAGTAAAAAAAGAAAAAAAAAACGTTTCAATCAGATTAATTTTCTCAATATTGGCAATTTTAATGTGATTTAATGGTTTACTCTCTAAATATCGCCAATAATGAAAAAATTGAAACCAGATATTAAAAAAAACCGCTAAATTTGTCGCCAAGTTGGCGACAAAACTTGGCGACCAAAAGCTTTTCGATATATCGCCAAGTGTTTGCCAAATTATAACACCACTTGAGTTTGCATTGAAATTAACAATGATTTCCCCTAAAAAAGTGCAAAAGACCCCCCCATTGGAACATCCGAATGCAATCACAGCTAGATCCCACAAGGAGCCTACGTACCAAATTTCAACTTTCTAGGACATACCGTTCTTGAGTTATGCGACATACATACGCACATACATACATACGTACATACAGACGTCACAAGAAAACTCGTTGTAATTAACTCGGGAATCGTCAAAATGGATATTTCACGTGTCTATATACGCTCTGAGGCACTTATCCACGTGTGGTCGAGTCGCAAAAAAAACAAAAAAAAACTCAATATTCATTCTGGGGTGAGCAAAATGGAAATTAAGGTCGATTTTTGAGTGAAAATGTTTTTGCGAATACAATGCTTTCTTTTTCGTAAAAAGAAATAAAAAATAAAAAATTAATTTGAATTTTGACACCTTGAATTCAAATTATGTTTTTCGCAATCACGAGTGTGTGTATGTAGGCGTGTGTGTTTGTGTGTGGGGGGGTATGTGTGTTTGTGTGTAGGGTGTATGTGTGTGTAGGCGTGTGTGTTTGTGTCTGCGTGCTGGCAAAAGTATGTGGGTAGTTGTGTGTATGAATGTGTGTGGGGGGGGGGTATGTGTATATGTGTGTAGGCATATGTGTTTGTGTCTGTGTGCAGGCATGAATGTGTGGGTAGTTGTGTGTATGTGTGTGTATGTTTTTGTGTGTGTGTATGTGTTTGTTTGTGTATGTGTTTATATATGTGTATGTAGGTGTATATGTGTGAATGTGTTTGTGTGTGTGTGTGTGTGTGTGTATGTGTGCGTGTGGATATGTGCGTGTGTATGTGTGCGTGTGTGTGTGTGTGTAGTTGTGTATATATGCGCGTGTGTGTAGGACATGGGTGCAACCTGGAGACGGCTTTTGCTATTGGAGCAACATCGTGAGGAGCCGGTCGACGGTGATGCTGCAGAGGGTGCTGGCGGGAAAATAAAATGATATGACATCAAAACAGTCAAGTGAGAACAATAAGCAATCCTGATTCCTCAATAAATAAATAAATAAATAAATAAAAAAGAGACAAATTTTGAAAACAGCCGTTTTTAAGTTATCAAAGCAAGCCTCTCGTTGTATGGCATTTCATCATTTGTGATGTATTTGGCAAAAGCGTAAACAATAAAAGCGCATCGATTAAAGCATTTTTTAAAAAATATTAAATTTGAACAAATTATTTAAAAATTGGTCAGATCCTATGTTTTTAAGCATGCTCTTTCGGAAAAAAATACTTTTTAAATTTTGGAAACGACCTCATTGGAAAAGGGTGCGTGTTAGCTTCTAAGGCATCTTATCTTAGTCTTATGATTTAATTGCATACAGAGATAACGTTGTCGATTTTATAATCAAATATGTTTATTGAAAAAAAAAAAGTATTAAATGTAACATTGAAAAAAGGCTTGACATTCAAGTGTTAAAAGTCTTGTTTATACTTACAACAATTTGAAAGATTTTTATTATTTATGATGTAATATCCTTGATAATCCAATCGTAGGCTATTAACACATCACACAAGAACTGTTCCCAATACATCAGAAAATGTGACCAAATATTTCGCGCCGCGAAAAAGTGAACTGAACTAGAACAGTAACGATAAGATACACGGGGTGATGGAACTGTTTACCGTACCCTAAATGGAAAGTAATTGCAAAAAGTTAGGTGTTTATGACATTTTGCACGATGAAATGAAACTTTCAAAAGAAGTTGTAATACTTATGTGGGCGATGTTAGCTTTCAAATTAGTTATTCAAATATACATATAGGGGAAATGGGGGCACATATGAGCCATTTTTGAGCAATCACGATTGCTTATTGTTCTCATTTGACTGTTTTGTGATGTCCTATCATTTTATTTTCCCACCGCCAACCTCTGCACCCTCACCGTCGACCGGCTCCTCACGATGCTGCTCCTCTAGCGAAAGCCGTCTCCAAGGTGCATCCATGTCCTACACACACGCGCATACTACACAACTACACACGCACGCACACACACAAACACACACAAACACATACACCTACACACACATACACACAACTATCCACACATTCATGCCTGCACACAGACACAAACACATATGCCTACACACACATACACATACCCCCCTACATACAAACACACATACTTCCCACACACAAACACACACGCCTACATACACTCGTGATTGCGAAAAACATAATTTGAATTCAAGATGTCAAAATTCAATTTAATTTTTTTTCCCCTTTCTTTATTTTTCAAAACATGTTATTCATTTCTCAGTGCAAAAAGTTCCCCATGATTGAATAGTCTTTTCCTTGTGGCATGGAGCTTTTTGAGGTTATTTTAAAACTAGTGGTACCCGCACGGCTTTGCCCGTAGTTGAAAATTAAAAGGTCATTTGGTTTGCCTGTATATTTACAAATAATGGATAACGAATTTCTTGCCAATTGGCTATGTTCATTCGCTCCCCCATTCCACGTCATGGTAATTTCGTAATTTACTCGTCCGTCTTATGATAATTTTGCTCCGGAAAATGTTCTTAAAATTGAAATAGAAAAAGAATAAAATCGAATTTTCTAAAAATCGCTTCGAGGTGCACACCCCCATGCTACAAACTAACTTTGTGCCAAATTTCATGAAAATCGGCCGAACGGTCTAGGCACTATGCGCGTAACAGACATCCTACAGACATCCAGACAGACTTTCCGTTTTATTATTGAGGTTATTTTAAAAAGTATTTCTTTGCTTCATCATATTTTTAAACAACGTCTTCAATTGTTCTCTTGCACCCCCTGCAGGGGGGGGGCACATGAGGACTGGCGTGGGGCACATACTATGGGCACAATTAAAAGATTCAGAACAAGCAACATATTTTAAGAAAAACTCTTATGAAACATAATAGGTATATACCAATTGCATTGAATGGTTTGTAACCTGCGACAGCTTGAATTTTACCGAGTAATTGTTTACCGAGCAAAGTTTCATAACATGGACGAGTAAATTATGAAATTATCATAACGTGGAACCGTAACATGGAAGAGCAAATGAACACAGCAAATTGGCGAGAAATTCATCATCCATTATTTTTAAATATGCAGGTGAATCAAATGACCTTTTGATTTTCCACTACGGGCAATGCCGTGCGGCACCGCTAATGTATCTGGAAAGTGTTTTAAGCTTTTTCAAAGATAAGTTAAATTTGCACTCGTTTAAATAATTAATTATTACCAATTTATAAACAAGTTATTTATAATTGGTAGAATTAATGAAACTCTGTAGCTGGAAGCATTAATTGAAGCCAGAAGAGAAAAAAGCGTAGTATAGAGGCACCTGCAAGGTGTACGCCAGGGCTGATAATATTTCCTACAAATTCCCCACTATTAATCTGAAAATAATTCCATGATCTTGGTAAAAAACCTTATCATGACACTAATTTATGAATATATAAAAGAATATATGTTTATGTGTGTGTGTGTTAGTTTATCAGATAAAATCCACCGTTTGCGCCGGATCTTCGCCAATTTGGCAGAAATTTTTGATGCACAGAAATTCAGTTTTTTGTTTTTTCCTTAATCTATGGGGAGGAACCCACTTAAGGGGGGTTGCAATGATATTTGTAAGGCAGAATGTTTACACCTGTTAAAACAATCGTTTAATTTTTGGAATTAAAAAAAAAAAACTGGAAGAGATTTAAAATTTAATTTAGAGTTATAAAATTGCTCTTTTCTACACGTTGACGTGAAATTTGACGCTATTTATTTATTTTTTAATTAAGTCTTATTGTTGAACATGCGTTACTTGACGCAGCTTTCATTTTCGAATCAAACCGCGCAACGCCGAGCAACGCAGCAGGAAATTCTAAAAAAAAGTTTTTTTTGAGCAATCACGATTGCTTATTGTTCTCACTTGACTGTTTTGATGTCCTTTGATTTTATTTTCTCACCGCCACCCTCCGCAGCATCACCGTCGACCGGGTCCTCACGATGCTGTTCCTCTAGCGAAAGCCGTCTCCAGGTTGCGTCCATGTCCTACACACACGCGCATACATACACAACTACACGCACACGCACACTTACACACACACACACACGCACATACACCTACACACACATGCACATACACACACGCATACATACAGACACCTAAACATACACAAACACACACAAAAACATACACACAACTACTCATACATTCATGCATACATACAGACACCTACACACACACACAAAACAGACACACACACACACACAACTATCCACACATTCATGCCTGCACACAGACACAAACGCATATGCCTATACACACATACACATACCCCCCCCCCACACACACATACATTCATACACACAACTACCCACACACTTATGCCAGCACACAGACACAAACACACATGCCTACACACACATACCCCTACACACAACACACATCCCCCCCCACACACAAACACACACGCCTACATACACACACTCGTGATTGCGAAAAACATAATTTGAATTCAAGATGTCAAAATTCAAATTAATTTTTTTTAAATACATATATATTTTTTTAATTCGGAATATAATTTGAATTTCTCCCTGGCAAATACTTGCAATAACAGGATGTTTTGATCCAAAAAAAACTATCGTAATTCTGAAAAAAAAAAAAAAAAAACCTTTGAAATACTTCCAGGCATTCGATAACGGGGAATTTAGCAAAGAATTCCCGTTATAATGAAATTCTCCCAATGGAGTTTCGATAAGATGAATTTTGGAAAAGAGTCCATGTTACGAACATTTTTGATTTAAAAAAAAAAGTGTTGGCAAGGAATCTCTGCTGCCGAAATCCTCATTTCCGTCACCGACATTTTTTAAACAAGACTTTCGATAACGGGAATTTCGGTAAAGAATCCTTGCTATCGAAGTCCTTCCATGAATAGGGAAGTTTTCGATTTTTCAATTTTATTTTTATATGATAGAGTAACATATGTGAACATCATAGGTGAAAAAATTTTTGCGATACGATAAATAGTTTTTTTTAAATTAATTTTTAAAGTTCAAGCGCTTGTGACGTCAAATGGCATAGGAAGTGACGTCATTCGCTCTTCCGATAGGGGAGAAACCGAAGGACTTGCATTCGACTTCGAAGACGAAACGTAAAAGGCTTATCTCCTCGCATTTAACTCCTCGCGTTTCTGGAACATTAAACCTCTCATCCTCTCGGAAATATTGGAATATCATCATTGATGTTACTTGAGGAAGATTATTTAGATTGTGCTTTAGCGAATCCGGCCTCCATAGTGTGTTCAAAAGGATTACTGAATTTCTAAAAAATAAAAATATCAGCGCGCTCAAAATGTCCCAGGCGAAAACAAGGGATCTTCGGCGGAAGGCTGCCCATGAGCGCCCTGTGACGTAGGCTCGTGACGTATGGATTTTTAAAAATTCATTAAAAATCAACCACGGTGTTTTAAAATTCGGCGATTGTGAATTTTTTAGTTTTGATGGTCAATTAACAATATAAAATAGCCAAAATATGAACATTTAATAGGTTGCAACTTCCCTATTGCAAGGAATTCGGCAAGGGGGAATTTTGAAAAAGAGTAGACACTAACACAATCTTTGATTACTTGCAGTGGGATTTTGGTTTAAAAAACCCCGCTACGTACTGAAACCCCCCTTTAACGAAAACTTCCAATGGCAGAGAATTTGGCGAAGAATTCCGGTTGCGAACTCTTCTCTTGAATACTTTCCATCGCGGGGATTTCAGCGAAGAATCCCCGTTACCAAAATCATCCTAGGATGGCTATCGACCATTTGAAATTGAACATTTCGTACAGTGTGCTTCCTCTTTGCAAATTTGTAAGTTTGAACTTTACTGGAAAAAACTTCGACTTTCACTTTAAACTCATGTATCAATATTTGTAATACTAGTGATACCCGCACGGCTTTGCCCGTAATAGAAAACTCAAAAGGTCTTTTGGTTCGCCTGTATATTTACAAATAATGTATGGTGAATTTTCTCGTCAGTTGGCTTGTACCCATGTTACGGTTCCACGTAATGATAATTTCGTAATTTACTCGTCCATCTTATGATATTTTTTTTCTTAAAACTGGAATAGAAAACAACCACATCGAATTTTCGAAAAATCGCTTCGAGGTGCACACCCCCATGCTACATACTAACTTTGTGCCAAATTTCATGAAAATCGGCCGAACGGTTTAGGCGCTATGCGCGTCACAGACATCCAGACATCCTCCGGACAGAGAGACTTTCAGCTTTATTATTAGTAAAGATGTACAATACTTTCGAAAATATGATTCTTTAGAAATGGGGTGCACCATTTTTGCTCAACACGTTTTGCCTTCGTACCCCTCTAACTATTCGAGCCAGAATGTCCTCCCCTTAGAGCGGGAATTAACAAATGGAGGGAGCAAGTCGAATCATTGGAGGCAAAGGCCTCAAGTCACGTGATTCCACAACGACGAATCGTTTGCGTGAAACTAGCAAAATAAACCTGATTTCTTCCCATACTTTTCTTTAAAACCTGTCACCGGACTTGGACCCTTAGCTTCACGAATGGAAGTTCCGTCCATTTTATCTCTTCTCAATGATCCTCACGTCTGCAACGTTTCATTGAGGTATGCGTCACGTTCCTCTCAGTCATTAGTTATTTACACGTTTACCCTCACACCGTTTAAACAATCGGAAATAAAATGTCATTCATCCGCTCATAAATATATTTTTTGACTCTGTATGAGTCTCACTCGCGGTGAAATGTTGCTACTCAATGTCACGGCCTTCGAAGGCATCTTCCTATTGATTTCTCAAGTGATGCAACAGGTTAAACGCTTTCGTTTTGAACAATGCGGAGTGTGGTGATGAAATAGAAGTGTCGGAAGCAAAAGCTTGACTTATGTTGGACTCTTTTGAAGTTGCCTTTAAATATTAAACTTTCTAAAACCGAAACTGGCGGTTTTGATTTTGTGAGTGTACTTTCAATTGGATTAAGGTCAGTTGGGTAAGGCAGGCAACTGACAGCCAGGGCCTAAGAGAGGCCTTGTCAGACTGGTCGAAAACAAGGAGCCCAGAACTTGGGGGGGGGGGACTAAACTGACAAGGGGATCGCTTAGGTTTTTGGCGGCCCTGCTAACAGCCTCTATACTAACAGGAAAGGTAGCGGGTATTTGTTACTAGGCCCTAGCACTGCTAGAAATACCATCTGGTGTTTTTTTAATCTAAAATACCTACTGGAGGGGTTGTTTTTTTGATAAAAAATATTAACTGGAAGGGATTTTGTAAATCAAAAATACCTTTTGGAGGTTTTTTTTTTTTTTTTTTTTTGATCAAAAATTCCTCCTGGGGGGGCGGGGGTCGTGAAAAATACCTTCTTAAGGGAATTTTGTGGTCAAAAATACCTTCTGATTTTTTTTTAAATTAAAACAGCCCTTTTATATTCATAAACTACTGTATTAGAATTTGCATTTATGTTAAAACCAATGACTCTGAGGAGAGGGGGAGGTTCAGCCCCCCCCCCTCTTTGCATCGCCATTGTTACTAGGGAACCCCACACGAATAGTGTGTACTAAGTGAAAACATTGAAGTAGGTAGCAAACGAAAGAACACATTGAGATTTATTTATTTATTTATTTTGCTTCAAAACAATTTTTCCCTCGTGTCTCCGTTATCGAGATATAAAGTCTTAAAGTCTACGGACATTTTGAGAAAAGCGCTAAGTTTAATATTTTCTCCGAAATCTTTAAAGACTTAAAAGATTTGGCGAGAAACGGAAGGTACCACAAGACACAAGATTTCATTGTCTGCCATGTGGCAGGACTTCCATCTGCAAAGCGTGCGAAAGACGTCTTCCATTTCTCACCAGAATTCGCTAAAATTGGCATTTTTCTAAAAAGAAAGAAGAAAGATTTTCGATAACATGGGATTTGGTTAAGAACCTCGCTTCCGAAACTCTCCAAGGCAGACTTTCGGTAGCAGGGAATTTTGAGAGGAACCCCGTAACCGAAATTCTCCCCGGCAGGCTTTCGCTAAGAAAAGTTTTGGAAAAGAGTGTGCGTTACCAAAATCTTCCCAAGCAGATTTTTGATATCAGGGATTTCGCTAAGGGGCCGTTAAAGAATTACGTAAGGGACCCGAGGGGAAAGAGGGAGTGGTTGTTGGAAAAATCGCTACATATCCTTACTTGGGGAAGGGGAGGGGGGGCAAACTCATTCCTACGTAATATTTCCCAAGTCGATATTTTATATAAGACAGCGCGTGGTCCAGTGGTTTGGCAACGACCATATTTCATTTCCGTTATGGTAAGTAAAAAACGTACTGGGATGACCTATTTTTTACTTGTTTTACGAAGAGTGACTAGTGTAAAATATCATAAAAGAATCGCACTATGTATGGCATGTTTTATTTTTAATTAGTATCACATCATCTACAAAAGAAAAAAAAATGTCGAAAAAACATTCAGTCTAGATTCCAACTTTTAGTAAATATTTCTTTACTCAGAAAGGTTTTCAAAAATAATTTAATAATTGTGAATTTCGTAATGATTCCAGTGATGTAAGACTCGTTAATTTATTATTTTAAAAAACGAAATGGAACCTTACGTAAGAATAGGGGGAGGGGGTATGAAAAATCTTACGTACCCTTACACGGGAATAGGGGTGCCAAAAATTTCCAAAACCATCCTTACGTAATTAATGAATGGTCCCTAACGTACCGAAATAAACCGTACTAATGATGAAGAAAAGAGAGAAATGTAGTGTAATGATGAAGAAAATCAGAATAAGTAGTAATAAAAACAGCGAAGTAAAACATCCATTTTGGACTCATAAATTATTTTCCCTCCTGTCCCTGTTTTCAAAATATGAGGTCTTAAACAATACTAGAAATGCGTTGGTAATGAACTCGTGTTGCCGCAGATGCTCTGTTGATAACCTACAGCTATACTCAACTCAGCACATGACACCACCAGCAACGAGAAGGAAAGAAAGCTAGAAGAGCGCATTTACAACTTTTCGTCGCACAAAAAAACAACTGCGTCACTTCCCTGACACAAAAGTTTGCCAATCAGGAAAGTCCACTTCAAAAAGAAATAAAGACATACCGTGCTTTCTCTGCATCTTATTTTAAATTTCATTTAATAAGACCAAGTACTAGATTTTCAATAATATTCAGTATTGCATAGATATTACATTTTTACAGAAAAATAAAGAACCTTCATCTTCCAGACAGTGTGCCAGTGTGCAGCTGAGCTTTAACTAAGGTGTTGGTGGGAAAATTCGGATTCCAGTACAGCGATCAAGAATCCACTAGACTAGAACTAGTTTGTGGAAAATCTCAAATTCATTTTGAAGTCAATAAGATTTGCTTCTCTTTATTGATTCTTCTTCTTCATTTTGTTTATTAATTGAAGGACCAATCTCTCTCTCTCTCTTTCTTGGTTGTAATTCAGGGGTTGACCTTTTAGGCTTTGCGCCCCCCTTTGAACACTGAAGGGAGCTCAACCCCTCCCCCCCCCCCGTCATTACGAGGGCACAGTCAAAATTTGAAACTGAAACTAGTTGGGATAGCTAAAGCAGATTTTTAAATAAAAATATTGATAATTTCGTTAAAAAAAATTAATCTTACTACGCAAAACTTTGCTTTGAGCATAGTCTTATTAGAACACAAGAAATTAAAGAACTGAATGCAAATAAATTGGGAGCAATCTAGGACCTAGATGAGGTTGATTATCAACCTCTAGCAGTAGTACAATTTACAAAGCTGAAGAAGAACATCTAAAAGTTGGTTTTGTAACCATTGAAAATCACTTAGTCATGCTGGCAAAGAATTTTAAAAAGTATTTTCTTGCTGACGACAAACTGATAACAAATTACGAGTAGGTTTGAGATCCTTTTCATAAGATTCCCTAAGAACTCTGCATTGATGAGGAAGAAAAATTCATAGACTTTACGACAAGTGGCGAAACCAAAAGACGTTTCGTAATAAATCACTATTTGAATTTTGGTCAAGAGTAGAGGATTCTTTTTCCGCTCTAAAAACAAGGGCAGTTCGCATTCTATTTCCATTTTCAGCAACCTACCTTTCTGAAAATGAATTATCTGATTTGGCTTCGTTGAAGGCAAAATATAGATTTTGTCTAAATATAGGAACAGAACTGAGAGCGGCAATTTCTAATATTAAGCCTTGTTTCGAAAAACTTTGCTCATCAATACAAGCCCAAGGAAATCACTGATAACTACGAAATTTCTTTTCAATTTAGGTACGTAAGTTTTGATTCAGAAGTTGTTTGCTTTAATAAGGTAATTATCAAATATGTTGAAATACATTTTCTTTTCTATTTGTATGTCTGCTTTTCATTCCAGTCAGTTAATCAATTCTCTTAAATAATATTTTCTCTTGGATATCCACACCCCCCCCCCCCTCGAGTGTGCTCACGTCCCCCTCGGGGGTCGCGCTCCACAGGTTGAGAATCACTGTTGTAATTGCTTAAGTCATCAGCTAGTTGTAGTGCGTAAGGTTTATCCGGTGCTTGCCCCTCCATTAACTCCAGTCCTGTCTACGCCCATGCACAAGGTTAAGCCGTGCTGAGCAGTTAAAGTTTCCAGGTAGTGCATAAAAAGTAATAGTAGGGGAATGTGGGGCAAAGTGGAATGGTAAAATAGTTTCACAGTTTGCTGCGCCAAAATCGAGCAATATTTTAACTATATTCTTAAACATACAGTTGATTATAGAGAAAAAAATTAACATATGTAGCTCTAAAACAATGTATTAACAATACAGGTCATTTCAATCTTAGATACACATATTATAATATTTTGAGATTTGTCAAAAATAATTTCTGTTACTATAGAACTAGATAGTCGTCCGTCAAGGTATGGTTTGTGAAAATTGTTTCTACTCTTCTACATTTGATACGAAGCAATTGCCTGTTTGGTGATATTTTGATCGTTGAAATTGTAACCCTAACTCCAGTGGATTAATCCTAAACTCCAGTAGATAGCGTTAATTTTCAACCACTTTTTCGTTTCTTGATCCCCCGGAAATGACACAGTCTTAGTGACCGGATGGAGTTCAGCCTTGTCACAATAAATCCTCTCCCTGCATGTTAAACATTACCAAAACATATTATCAAATGATCATGCCGTGGCGCGAGTTTCATTGTTGAAACTCGCGGGTTACTCGATCATTGGCTATTATTTATTTAAGGATGATGCAGTTTCTGTAATTAATATTTAAAGTATTAATTGAAATCCACTGATGTCTAGTGCAGTAATTATTCAGATAACAAAAGGCATGTTTGAATTTTCAATGTTTTAACACAATTTGTCAGATACACGCGGGCGAAGTGAAATGGTTCATTTCGTTTCTTTATTCATTCATTTTTTTAATCATGTGTGTGTATTCATCCATTAATCAATTCATTTGCATTCCTTCATTTATTAGTTCTCCTTTTTAATCATTCATTTACATTTTTTCTTATTTATTCTCCCTTTTATTTTCTCATTCATTTTTCTCGTGAATTAATTAATTTTCTTACTTATATTCGTTTATTATTTCATTATTTATTTATTCATTCATTTAGTAAAGAGCATTTTTTGCAATCAAATTAAAAATATTCCAGAACAAAAAAACTTTTTTTCACTTCGCCCCATGTATTTTTAAAGTAAAAACTTTCTACGTTTTTTTTTTTTTTTTTTTTTTTTTTTTTTTTTTTTTTTTTTTTTTTTGATGGTACAAATTTACCACCAAAAAAGAAAAATAATGTTTGAGTGCAAATTTTATAATAAAACACATCTTCCTTTACCGTACTGTAATTTTCAAACTAAATTTCTAATTTTTCCAGCTTCAAAAAAGTAAGTTATCGCTTTGCCCCACTATCCCCTACTTTAACGTTTCATTTCCACGTGTATTTACAGATGGCAGCACTTAAAAAAAAACGCGGTCGAATGCCGAAAACGAAGTTGGAGGACACTAATGTTCGTGAAGCTCCTAAAGCTTCCGAGTTTCAATAAACATTGCATCGTTGCGTAAAAGCCGACTGATAAGGAAAACAAAAATTGGGATTCCGAAATGCTTTTTAAGATGTTATCGGAATCAGTAGTTGAAGTCTTCTAAAAAGAAAAAAGAAAGAAAAGAAAAAATAATTGCACTTTCCTGTTGATATGGATTATTTTGTTTCTCTTTGGCGATTATTCAAAAGAAGAAATGATTACGTATTACTTATTCTATTTAGATAATAAGTAATGGGGTTATTTCCATTAGTCAAAAGTATGACTTTTAATCACTGAAGTTGATAGAATGAGCAAAAAAAAAAAAAACCTGGAGCGAGGAAAAACTTTCTTTTTCAAAACACTTAATTTTTAATCAATTTTTAAAAAATGTCCGATTTTTCAAACAAGGCGTGGTGTCAAGGCAAGGTCTGTATGACGTCACAAGAGGTGAACTTTAGTGCGCTGAATGCTTACGCTTGCTGTCTACCGCGTTTCCAGATTATGATAATTAAGAATCGAGTCAAATATTGCTCTCTACGCTTGCTGTCAACCATATCGTTGCCAGCAGATGCGAGTAAAGAAGCAAATTAAATATCGCACTCTGCGCTAATGGCATCAGTGAATGGCTTTTCATCACTTGTGATGTCATGTGTAGAAGTGTAAAAAATGAAATTGAATCTGCGCACCGATTAAAATAATCGTTAAAAAATATTGCACTTAGTCAAGATATTTTAAAAATGGTCAAATCCTATGTTTTTAACCACGCTCTTTCTGTAAAAGAATGATGAACGATTCATTTGATACGAAATACTCTCTTTACTATCGTATTTTCATGGGTTTAAGCCCTTTTTGTTCCTTATCATGAACATGGTGAAAACTCGAATTCTCTTTTTACTTGTCCCTTTTCTCGTCATTTTTCATGCAGTCATAAGTCTGTATAAGCCCTAAGCATGTCATTATGCGCTTTTTTTTTTTTTTTTTTTTTTTTTTTTAAGCACTGCTGACACTACGAAGTTCACCAAATACCCGCAGACGAACAGCTGATGGGACCGTTGCCAAATCGTGAATAAGGTCCATATTGCACAGTTCTGTTTGATGAGAACAACAATCTGAGTGTTTTATCTTACTACTATTATATATGCGAAAGTTTGTCTGTATGGATGTATGGATGTTTGTTACTCTTTCACGCAAAAACTACTGAATGGATTTTGATGAAACTTTACAATAATATAGCTTATGCATCAGAATAACACATAGGGTAGTTTTCGTCCCATTATGGGGAGGCAAAACCCCCTTAGGGGGCAATAAAACACAATTTTCGTATAAATTCTCTAATATGGGGGTGAAAAAATACTTGCACATATTAACATTATATGTCCATCGAAAGCTCTGATTTTTCTGCTGAAGATGGCACCTGTTCGAAATTTCCAAGTAGAATAAAAAACGAGTTATGAGTTGTTTAGTTCCATGTTCGAAGGCTTTCCTTAACTCAATACAATATTTAGTGTATCATCTCAACTCCCTGTCGATAACGACTATTGTTGTATTGTTGACTATCTTTGCTTTTCGTGACTGTTCAAGGCTTTTCTCAAGTCAAATCTTGAAGTAAGATTTTTGCACAAGATTGGCAAATAATACATGGATTTGGCTGATTTTTTTCCATTTTAATGCAACTTTGAGGCAATTAATGTTTTTTTTTTATTTATTTATTTGTATTGACTGGGTATTTAATCGATCAGCTGGAATCTAGCCAAATTTTTTTTGTGGAATCATTTTAATAGCTAAGGCATTTGGCATTTTTTTTCAACTGTCGCTGTTTTTGAAGCTTAAGACTACGCAATACTGTTTCTCGGTTTTCACCATGTAACCAAACATTACCATTTCTTTGATATTTCTTTTTTAAATTTGTTAACACGTAAAATAATTCGCCAACTAATTCGCAAATTCATAAACAGCGCAAAAACTTCCATTACTTTGTCTTTGCACACAATTTCAAACAATTGCCAAATTTTTACTGTTTATTGGAAACATTTCGGGTAGCATCATTGTTGACCCTATTTTGGGATGATTTTTACGGTAAGAAGTTACACATTATACAATAACTAGCATTCCCGTACCCGGCATTGCTCTGGTAATGAAATTAGCAGGGGTTAACAGTGCTTGGTGCACCTAGTTTCGAAAATCCCCTATAATAATTATTTATTACCTATAACTTTTTCTAATTTGGGGAGAATCCCGGGGCCCCTGGACTCCTTACGTATATGCCTTTGTCCTTAACCGATCTTTAACTGTTATTAACGATCCTTTTAAAGTATTGATTATCTTTGTAAACACAGGCCATCCACATTTTATTGATATACCTATGTTTAAGCAAGAACTTCTTTGTATAGAACATTTTTAGTTTTTTTTTTTCTGGTGCTAAAATTATTAAGCTGCTTGATGAACTGACTTTGGAGCAAGCTACATAACATTGGCCGTGTGAAAAAAAGTCTTTTCTTAAATCGGTCCCTGCTACTTTTAATGTCTGTCCTTATGACTTATTAATGGTTATTGCAAAGCAAACTTTAACAGGAAACTGCACTCTCCTAAATTCAAAAGGATAGTCCGCCTGTGATGATGTTCTTAAAAACTTCGTTTCTAGTTTTGAAAAAATGAAAGCAATAGACAGAAACATTATGATTTGACTTGAGAAAAGCCTCGAAGAACCACGTGAGAAACAAAAACAATATCAAATTCAAAATTCACCATTGATCAAAAGTTGAGATAAAGTACTGAATAATGATTTGAATGAAGGAAAGCCTTCGAAAATAGGGGATTTGAATTCAATGACAGGTTTTAATTTCGCAGAAATTAAGAGGTTTTAATTAATTTCTCCCGAACTAATTGAGATTTCGAAAACTCCTTTCTTAGTGGTTACTTTCGTAATCATGTGGACATGCCTTCCAAATTTCAAGTCTGGAGCTTCAGCGGTTTCGGCTGTGCGTTGATATATATATATATATATATATATATATATATATATATATATATATATATATATATATATATATATATATATGTTATTTCAGGACATTGATTTTTATATATTAAGATTTAGATTGCCGGTGTAGCGCTGGCGATTATGTATTTGATGGAGATCGGGATTATAAGGGAACTGTTTCACATTATTTAAGAATAGTTGACCTCACTCGAATTGGATTTTTCGGGAATTACCCAAACTGACTTCCTTACAACTCCTGAAAGTTTTCGTGATTTATTTTTTGTGATTTTTGGGTTTCTTCTCAGTTTTGCCAACATTTCATTTACTCCCTTTCCCCCTAATTTTCAGTTTTAATCATACCTTTTGATACATTTAAGGGGGTAGGCAATTTGAAATGTTGGCGAAACTAGAGACAAACAATGTTTTGGTAACTATTTGACCTCTGCCTGTAATGACCATTAACTTGAATCAATTGAAAAAAAAACTACATCAACGTGAGCGAAGCCGCAGGCAAGAGCTAGTGTTTTCATACAGGGATTCTATACATATGATACAGAATACATATAAACAACATATGAAAGAATTTACATCACAAGGAAGAGTAAGTACACCCGGATTGAGTGTGGAAATCGAAACAACTGCCTGATGGGGGCCCTGTGGGACAGATTTATGGTTTACAGCGTATCATATCGATGGTTTACAGGCAACCATTGAGCTCAAGTTAATTGAAGAGTAGAGACTCTGTATCTATTCCTCTCATTAGAACACTGCGCGTTGGGGCTTAATGCAATAGAATTAGTGATTTACAGATTGGCAACGAAATCCCATCATACAACCACCGTATCATCGTGACGCAATGTTTCTCTTGCGCCGGATTTCGTCCTTTCTGCGAGAATTATTTTGTTATTAGTAAATATTATCATTTGTGGGAAAGGAATGTTGATGTCTTAAATCTTGTATGTACCACATTTTCCTTCGTAATAGTAGATTATTATCAAAAGATTATTGGTTTCTTGGCAGCAAGCTTTCGCATTTATCAAACCTAGAAATATTTGTACAGGCTTCACTTATTTACATTCTTGAGAATATAAATAATAAAAAAAAGAAAACATATCATTTTGCCATTGACGTGATTAATGTTTTCAACAGTATTGGCTAATGGTTGGTTTTATTTGCTAATCTTGTCTGACTGACTTAAGTATTCCGTACGTGTTTAAAGGTTAAGTTTTGGATTTTAAACTTCAATCGGTTGATGATTGAATTTTTATGGAAGAGTGATTATTCATTTTTGACGATTAAAAGAAGTTTATAAACATATTTTAAAGTGGATGTTATAATTTTTTGAAATCAAATGTGCCATTCGTATAGTGCACGTGTGTCTTTGCATATACATTACATAATTTAGAATTAGGGCACAATAGAATTTCTTAAAATTTTAATGCTTAATTATTCAGATGCATAGCAATTTACTTTATTTTAATTTCACTTAAAAATTTGCTGCTTCATTTACAGGATAAATTTTTTTATCATTAATCAATATTTTGATATAATTATTCATCGGACAAATTTTTTCACTAAGATTATTTTCAGAAGATCCATTGACCTCTAATATGTTTTTCAAATTTTCTTACTATTTACTTTTTTATCCACAGTTCTTACAATGTGGCATTTGATGTCCGTATATTTGTTTGTCTAAAACTGTTTGTGTGTATTGATTTGAATTCTGCAACACCTTTTTATCGACTGTTACAGGAGAATTGCAACTTTAAATGACTGTTTTTGCATTGTTACTGTATTTATATATGAAATTAGAATAAAAAAACCTATAAATTTCTAAAAACATGTAACTTTGTATATTTAGGTATACGTAATTTACTAAGTATGGGCACCCAATGGTTTTTCCCCCTCTCTTAAAGCAATGAGAAAACAAGTAATTAATTTGTAGCATCAATTTAATTAAAGGTGTTTTTTTATTTTAAATTAATTTTGAGTTCATATTTTTTTCTAAATCCAAACAATACTTCTATGATCCAAAAATTTCTAAAATAAATTTTAACAGGATTTTAAAAATCTTTTCCAGCACCACTAAGAACATTGGCTACTTAAAAATTGTTATAATTTCACAGAAGCACCTTTTTTAGTGAGTATAAATAAATTACTTTTATAAAACTCATTATGGTAAAATTGAAGCATGTACTATTTTTTGTGCTGAAATGTATGTTATGTTAATGTGGTGCATCATTTCAATAATAGTTTGTAAATTGAATGGTTTTATGTTCTCATAATTTAATTCTAAACTCTGATTTTCAGTAAAATGTTCCAATAATATAGCCTTTTTGTTGACTACAGATTGTTGAAGTTGTAAATTTTTGTATTGTGATGTTAAATTCAAGTGATGTTTCATTATTTTTCTTTCTAAAGCTGTGTAATGTTTTTTTAAAAAAAGGTAATAAAAATATCTTTAGATAATTCCGTTTACTCTGCACATAGATGTCATGCAAATAATTATTTGCATTTTTTACTAAGCATTGTTTGTTAATTTAAATCAAGTGACTTAAAAAAATGGATTTTAAATCGATTGATTTGAATCAAGTGATTTTTTTAACAAAATCATTGATTAAAATCAGTTGATTTTACATTCTAAATTAATTTTGCGTTTTTTGATGTGTTGCTCTTATTATATATACAATCTTAACTTCAACAGACATAACTACAGTCGAGCCTCCATATATCGAACTTCCACATATCGAAATTTTCTATATATCGAAATCCCAGCAAATTTCTATGTTCATTACATAGAAAAATTGTTTCTATATATCGAAAAAATCTCTATATATCGAAATTATTTTTCGAGATATTCGAAGTTTTTTTCCGCTTTAGACTGTTTATCTGATAAAAAATGAAGGTTAGGGGAGAACATTATGTTCACTAAAGGTTGCTACGAAACTCATAAGGAATCTGAGGTTGAGGGGTGAGTATAGATAGGTCGTTGTTCCGTTCTGGAGTTCTTAAATTCCCTCAAGTTTATTTCAAATCTTAGTTGTAACCAGTAACACTGTAAAATCAGTTTCAAGTTATCCCTTTTGTCTCTTGATTATCATTCCTAGTCTTTTTAGCTTCAGTAAAAATCATTCAAGTTAAATAGATTGATTTTTTACTTTTCTCTCGATTACATTGTCAGAACGAATATCCCCTCATGTTGTGAATTAAGTTGAACTGCCGAAGAATGAAGATGTATGAAGGCACAAAAATGTAATTTCTGTTAATTTTTCAGTTATTAACTTTTGTTTAATTTGATGCTCGTATATTAGAAATGGGATTTCATGCACGAAAATTAGCTTTAATTTTAATGTTTTAGGATATTTTTATGATAAAATACGATTGTTTCTATATATCGAAATTTCTATATATTGAATTTTTTTCCGGCAATTTGCTACTTCGATATATGGAGGTTCAACTGTACATAGATCATTCTTTTTGTGTGTGTAACAGATTTTCTTTCTTGGAGTATTGCTTTTGCTCCAAAATTACAGTTCAGAAGAAAACAAAAATTTGCAATTTTTCTCATACAGCATGACTAATTTAGTTCAGAAAAGTAATTGTTCAACATATTGTTTTACACCAAAAATATACATGGTGACAGAAACCTTATCTTTAAGCAAAGCATAAAACAAAATCACATCTTATCCAAACATTATAATGTATTCAAATATCTTAAAAATTTATTGAATATTTAGAGAACTTATCCCAATTTTAGGAGTAAACTGAATAGATTCATTTAGTGTATGAAATACTGTAAGACCCCTCTAAACCGAACAATAACGGGGCAAACAATTTTTGTCTAACAGAGGAGTGTCCACAGAACAAAGACTTTACAATTTTGTTTGTTTATTTTGCATTATTCCTTTTTTACCCTCAGCTTAAA